>NC_086448.1:473016961-473316961 GCF_028390025.1 Pseudophryne corroboree
TGTGCTTATAACAAAATTTACATTTGTATTTCAATTTTCATCTATGCCATTAGCATGGAATTTTTAAAGTGCTTTTTTGAAAATTGATAAAATGAAGAATTATTTGCTATATACACGAGTGCCCTTTTCCTGCACAAAATATATACACTGGACCTTGGAAGGAACAGATTAAAGGGAGCACCACATTTACATAAATTTGGAGTGTGCATTTGTCTACAGACTCTTTATACATATATATATATATATATATATACAACACACATATATATATATATGTGTGTGTATGTATATATTTATATAATTTTAAATTTGAAGGGCACTTTCCTTTTACAGTATACTGTACTTTACAATAGCTATCCAATATAGCCTGATTGAATATGACCATGTAAGAGGGAACTGTCTGTCTGTATTTCCACTTCTCTGTGCCCTTCTGCTCTTAAGAAAATGTCCCAGTAGATCAGGGACGTGCAGTCAGGGGAGGCAGGGGAGGCAGTGCCTCCCCTGTCATTCTCCCCTGTCATTAATGATTACAATAATATAAAGAAGATACTTATGACACATATTCTGTGTCCTAAGTATATGCTTTATATTATTGTATAATTACTACATTTGAAAACAGGTTACATTTTTTTTTTAGAGGCACCGAGAGCGGTGCCTCCTGTGTATAATGGCAAAGAGCCGGAAGCGGAGGGTGGGCAGGGGGCGGGGCCAAGGACAGGGCTGTAAAAGCCCATTGAAAAAAACAGGATAAGCGGCACCAGTGTGAGTGCCGCAGTGACAGGGGCGTGCTTTCAGCCCATATGAAAGCACGCCCCTGTCGCTGATGCACATATGATTGGGCACTAGACATTGAGCTCACCCGCTGGCCGCTTCCGTTCCTCCGGCCAGACCCTCTGCAGCTCCGCCGAAGAGACCCTGGCGGCCTCTGCTCCCCTGACCTCTCCTAACTAGTGGCTGTATAGAGCAACGGGCGCCGGTGAACTCACTGCCGCTAATCACCAGCTCCCCGCCGGCGCCTCTCATCAAGCTTCCCCCCTCTCCGCTTATCTTCCCCCGGCTCACTGATGGTCCCGCACATCCCCCTCCTCCCGCTCACCACCACTGGGTGCCGCACATTAAGCCACCGCCGCTCACCGCTGCCTTCCCCCTCGGCTCAGCTATGGTGCCGCTCACCCCCCAGGCTCAGCGATGGTCCCACAAATAACCCCCGCTCACCTCCCCCCCCCCGCTCAGCAATGGTCCCGCAAATCACCCCCCCCCGCTCACCCGCTGTCCGGGAAATCACCCCCCCCTCATTGTTGGGTGCCGACCCCCCCCGCCCCACAATGGCCCTGCAAATCACACCCCTCGCTCACCCCACCCGCTGAAATAACCCAAACCCCCCCCAATCACCCCCACCGCTGCCCCCCCCTCGGCTCAGCTATGGTGCTGCTCACCCCCCCCCCCCCTTCCCCACTCAGCAATGGTCCTGAAAATCAAACAAATAAACCCCCCCCCCGCTCACCGCTGGGTGCTGCTTACACCCCCCCCGCTCAGCGATTGACCCGCAAATCACCCCCCCCCGCTCATCACTGGGTGCCGCTCAAACCCCGCCCCCCCCCCTGCTCAGCGATGGCCCTGCAAATAACACCCCTTGCTCACCGCTGGGTGCCGATCCCCCCGCCCCACTCAGCGCCCACAGCTCACCTCTCATCACCCCCAGGCGCCCCACCCCCTGCTCATCACCCACAGCTCACCTCTCATCACCCCCAGGCACCCCACCCCCTGCTCATCACCCACAGCTCACCTCTCATCACCCCCAGGCACCCCACCCCCTGCTCATCACCCACAGCTCACCTCTCATCACCCCCAGGCACACCCCCCTGCTTATCACCCCCCCATCACCCCCAGTTCAGCGCAGCTCCCTGCTCATATTCCCCCCCCCCCTCACTGACACCCGCCGTTTACCTGCCAGCTAAGCTGAGCTGAGCTGTTAGCTGGAGGGAGCGCAGGGGAAGCTGTAATGCCGGGCCCGGGGCTTCACTGACACTATCCTGCACTCACCCCCAGCTGGCAGCCCATTGAGTGTCAGTTGGGGGAAGCTGCAGTGCTGTGCCTGGGGCTCCGCTGAGACTGCTGCGCTCACTCCCGCTGACAACTCATGTGATGTATGTATACACCACATGAGCCGCCAGCTTGGGTGAGCGCAGCATAGTCATACACCAGATGAGCCACCAGCGGGGGTGAGTGGGTGACTACAAGGACCTGTATATGGCCGGGTTGCCCCTCATAATTTTCCGTGGGTGCATGCTATTTTGCCTTCTCTCCCCTCAGCTCCATCCCTCCCCCCAAGCGGCTCTTCCGTAGTGTAACGTGTATAAGCGGCTCTCCTGTGGTGTGACGTGTTGTAAGCGACTCTCCTGTGGTGTGACGTGTATAAGCGTCTCTTCCGTAGTGTAGCATGTATAAGTGTCTCTCCTGTGGTGTGACGTGTGTAAGCGGCTCTTCCGTAGTGTAACGTGTATAAGCGGCTCTCCTGTGGTGTGACGTGTGTAAGCGGCTCTCCTGTGGTGTGACGTGTGTAATTGACTCTCCTGTGGTGTGACGTGTATAAGCGTCTCTTCCGTAGTGTAGCGTGTATAAGCGGCTCTCCTGTGGTGTGACGTGTGTAAGCGACTCTCCTGTGGTGTGACGTGTATTAGCGTCTCTTCCGTAGTGTAGCGTGTATAAGCGGCTCTCCTGTGGTGTGACGTGTGTAAGCGACTCTCCTGTGGTGTGACGTGTATAAGCATCTCTTCCGTAGTGTAGCGTGTGTAACCGGCTCTTCTGTGGTGTACCGCTCCTGATAGGCTGCCGGTCCGCAGCAGATTTGAAAGAGTAGCGCCGCAGTCATAGGAGCCGCAGTGCCGCCAACCACAGCCTCCTCTTTACACCGCTGCCACCCTCTGCCTCCTCGCCATACCTCCGCCACCCTCAGCCGTGCGGCCGGCCTAAGTCCTTCTCTCCACCTCTGCCTCCTCCGAACCATGCCAACCACAGCATCCTCATCCACTGCACTGCAGACCACTGCATCCTCAGCACCGCCGCTACTAAAGAGGTAATCTTACCCTGCTGCCTTTCTCTCTCCCTAGTCCCTACTGTATGCTGTCACTTTCCATGTCCCTCTCCATGTCACTCCCCCTTTCCCTATGTCCCTGCTGTCACTTTCCATGTCCCTCTCTGTCACTCTCTCTGTCCCTGCTGTCACTTTCCCTAAATTCCGGCTCATTCTGCGTGCTATAATGTGAATTTCGGCTCATTCTGTGTGCTACAATGTGAATTTCGGCTCATTCAGTGTGCTACAATGTGAATTCCGGCTCATTCAGTATGCTACAATGTGAATTCCGGCTCATTCAGTATGCTACAATGTGAATTTCGGCTCATTCAGTGTGCTACAAAGTGAATTTCGGCTCATTCAGTGTGCTACAATGTGAATTCCGGCTCATTCTGTGTGCTATGATGTGAATTCCGGCTCATTCTGTGTGCTACAATGTGAATTTCAGCTCATTCTGTGTGCTATAATGTGAATTTCGGCTTATACCGTGTGCTATAATGTGAATTTCGGCTCATTCAGTGTGCTACAATGTGAATGTCGGCTCAGTCAGTGTGCTACAATGTGAATTTCGGCTCATTCAGTGTACTACTATGTGAATTCCGGCTCATTCAGTGTGCTACAATGTAAATTCCGGCTCATTCAGTGTGCTACAATGTGAATTTCAGCTCATTCTGTGTGCTATAATGTGAATTTCTGCTCATACCGTGTGCTATAATGTGAATTTCGGCTTATACTGTGTGCTATAATGTGAATTTCGGCTCATACCGTGTGGTATAATGTGAAATGGGCACCAATACTAGACAGTATAAGGGGTTCTGCTATTGTAGTGTATAAGGGGTATATGGTGTGGTAAACTACACTGAAGGACACGCCCCCTGATCCGTAGCGCGCGCGCCTTCGGCGCGTACATAATTGCATCCTTCACTTTTCCATATCCCCACTTCAAAATTCCACTTCAACCACTGTGAGGGATGGTATCAGAATCCTGGCGCTTGAGATGACGACTGTCAGAATACCGACAGCGTCATCCAGATGTGCAGGATCCCGACAACTCCCCCAAACCCTGCAGCCTTTTTCTAAACTGCGCCAGGTAGAGCCCATTCCTAGACTGGTACTGCTGGCCAGGGATGACTCTACTTGTCTCCAGCCTCCACCACAAGCAGCAGCTCAGCTGTTGGGAAACCTGCTGCTGCTGGCGGAGAATGGAGGTGAGCAGAGTCTGTCCCCATGCTGTCCGAGAGGAGGCTCCAGAATCTGCCCCCTACTGCTGTAGTGCAGGTAGAAGGAGACACAAGCACAGCAGGCACAGCCAGGGGTGGCGATGACATGATATAGTGCTATGGATTGTATGAGGAAGGGGGCCCCAAATCCATGTGTTGCTTAGGGGTCTAAACTCACCTCTGGCAGCGGACATAGAGGCGGTTTTAGTGGGCATGCCTCACCAGCCACTGACCTCACCGCACGCCACTGCAGTAGATATAGCGTGTAATGGGGGTAATTCCAAGTTGATCGCAGCAGGATTTTTGATAGAAATTGGGCAAAACCATGTGCACTGCAGGGGAGGCAGATATAACATGTGTAGAGAGAGTAAGATTTGGGTGGGTTATTTTGTTTCTGTGCAGGGTAAATACTGGCTGCTTTATTTTTACACTGCAAATTATATTGCAGATTGAACACACCCCACCCAAATCTAACTCTCTCTGCACATGTTATATCTGCCTCCCCTGCAGTGCACATGGGCCCTCATTCCGAGTTGTTCGCTCGGTAAAAATCTTCGCATCGCAGCGATTTTCCGCTTAATGCGCATGCGCAATGTCCGCACTGCGACTGCGCCAAGTAAATTTGCTATGCACTTAGGAATTTTACTCACGGCATTTTCATCGTTCTGGCGATCGTAATGTGATTGACAGGAAATGGGTGTTACTGGGCGGAAACAGGCCGTTTTATGGGCGTGTGGGAAAAAACGCTACCGTTTCCGGAAAAAACGCAGGAGTGGCTGTAGAAACGGAGGAGTGTCTGGGCGAACGCTGGGTGTGTTTGTGACGTAAAACCAGGAACGACAAGCACTGAACTGATCGCAGATGCCGAGTAAGTCTGGAGCTACTCAGAAACTGCTACGAGGTGTGTAATCGCAATATTGCAAATACATTGTTCGCAATTTTAAGATGCTAAGATTCACTCCCAGTAGGCGGCGGCTTAGCATGAGCAAATCTGCTAAAATCCGCTTGCGAGCGAACAACTCGGAATGAGGGCCATGGTTTTGCCCAATTGCTAACAAAAATCCTGCTGCGATCAACTTGGAATTACCCCCATGGTTTTGCCCAACTGCTAAAAAATTTCCTGCTGCGATCAACTTGGAATTACCCCCAATGTTCCATATGAAATTGGTATTGGTATATTTAGTATGTTATAATATTGTACTATGGCCCTCATTCCGAGTTGTTCGCTCGCTAGCTGCTTTTAGCAGCATTGCACACGCTAGGCCGCCGCCCTCTGGGAGTGTATCTTAGCTTAGCAGAAGTGCGAACGAAAGATTAGCAGAATTGCGAATAGAAATTTCTTAGCAGTTTCTGAGTAGCTCCAGACTTACTCAGCCATTGCGACCAGCTCAGTCCTTTTCGTTCCTGGTTTGACGTTACAAACACACCCAGTGTTTGCCCAACCACTCCCCCGTTTCTGCAGCCACTCCTGCGTTTTGCAACTCGAACACCTGCGTTTTTCCGCCCAGAAACACCCACTTCCTGTCAATCACACTACGATCAGCACAGTAAAATACCTAACTTTTGTGTAAAATAACTAAGCGCATGCGCTCTGTGAACCTTGCGCATGCGCAGTAAGCGACTAATCGTAGTATAGCGAAAATCGGCAACAAGCGAACAACTCGGAATGACCCCCTATAGCTGTGTCTTATCACCTTTCTTGCTGTTTCTTTCTTCAGTACAATGATATGCTATACAGTTCTTATGAAACCAATATTTTAGTTTTATAAAATAAACTCAACAGTCTGTAAGCATTAAGGAAAATGGGGAAATTGTAACAAACTTTTTTAATCAGGATTTGTAAAAAAAAAAATAATAATAATAAAAATAAATATATGGATTGTGCCTTTAGGTTGTGTTTCAATTATTGTATATGCAAATCAAGGAATTTCTGGATTCAATCTATATTTATTTATTCATTTATGTAATAACTGCAGATCCTGTGACAATATATATAGTGTCTAGGCTGCATATGTAACCAAAAAGCAATAATGGGTGTACAGCAACAGTAAATGCGCAATAAATAAATCAAGGCAGCCTTGCTTCTACACAAAAAAGGGAAAAACACATAAATTCCCTGGAGTTCAGATATGGGATGAGATATGTAGCATGCACTGGCGCTCCGACTTACAGATGCATCCCTTAAATCAATTGGGGATGTGTGAACCAACAGGATCAATGAAACAAATGATTTATTCCATAAAAGAATATGTTTATTATGACAAATGAACTTACTGACATATAACATACATAAAGTGCAATAGTGAACCTGATCGTAGTGACCAATTCAAAGTGACCGTGCAGTAGATAAAACAAGGGTCTCTCACCATGTGATGGGATTGCGGTGGGCTAGCTTTAAACAAAGCAACATGGGTCCGAGGCTGAAAGTAACCCGGCACCACCGCAATAGGCTTTATTCAGCATGAAAGTCCTTTCACTTGCGTCACTGCTCCTTGTCACAAAACTCCTCCGTCCAAGAACAACGCGTTTCGGTCATGTAGCTATGACCCTTTTCAAGTATTGGATGGAGGATCCTCTTCCTGGGAGTGTATTTATACCCCTTTAGCTGATTTCAATTATTTACACCTGTTGGTAAAGGGTCCCTAGTTGCCGAGCGTTCTATCCCGGAAGTGTCGCGTTTTGCGTTCCAGCCGCGACCGGAAGTGACACACCGTGCGTTCCAGCGCTAGCCGGAAGTGGGATAGTTTGCATTCCATTTCGACGCTGGCATTGTAAACATAGCGGTTCTGATTCTAACTACTCCCACTTGATTAGATTAATTGTACGATGCATCTCTCTTTTCATTAACTCCACATGTATATTAGGTCCATAATAGAGTGAATGGATCGATCACTCAAACTGAGGCCCTCTCCGCCATCTTTAAAGAGGGGAAATAGCCATTTTCCTGATACCATCATTCAAGAAGCTTTTATCCATTGTTGGGTTTCTTACTCCTTTTATATAAAGGGACCCCCTCTGACCAAACTACGTGGTACTTCGTATTCCCACTAGTCCATCCCTATTACCCGAGAGGGGTCCCTATTTTTTTACTGTTATTGTGTATGGAGTTCCCACCAAGGATTCACATCAGAAATGCATCACCGTTGTTGATATATAGAAGGGAAAAAGAAAAAGACAATTTTAAAACCTACATAAAATATCAGATATATCAACAACGGTGATGCATTTCTGATGTGAATCCTTGGTGGGAACTCCATACACAATAACAGTAAAAAAATAGGGACCCCTCTCGGGTAATAGGGATGGACTAGTGGGAATACGAAGTACCACGTAGTTTGGTCAGAGGGGGTCCCTTTATATAAAAGGAGTAAGAAACCCAACAATGGATAAAAGCTTCTTGAATGATGGTATCAGGAAAATGGCTATTTTCCCTCTTTAAAGATGGCGGAGAGGGCCTCAGTTTGAGTGATCGATCCATTCACTTTATTATGGACCTAATATACATGTGGAGTTAATGAAAAGAGAGATGCATCGTACAATTAATCTAATCAAGTGGGAGTAGTTAGAATCAGAACCGCTATGTTTACAATGCCAGCGTCATAATGGAATGCAAACTATCCCACTTCCGGCTAGCGCTGGAACGCACGGTGCGTAACTTCCGGTCACGGCTGGAATGCAAAACGCGGCACTTCCGGGATAGAACGCTCGGCAACTAGGGACCCTTTACCAACAGGTGTAAATAATTGAAATCAGCTAAAGGGGTATAAATACACTCCCAGGAAGAGGATCCTCCATCCAATACTTGAAAAAGGTCATAGCTACATGACCGAAACGCGTTGTTCTTGAACGGAGGAGTTTTGTGACAAGGAGCAGTGACGCAAGTGAAAGGACTTTCACGCTGAATTAAGCCTATTGCGGTGGTGCCGGGTTACTTTCAGCCTCGGACCCATGTTGCTTTGTTTAAAGCTAGCCCACCGCAATCCCATCACATGGTGAGAGACCCTTGTTTTATCTACTGCACGGTCACTTTGAATTGGTCACTACGATCAGGTTCACTATTGCACTTTATGTATGTTATATGTCAGTAAGTTCATTTGTCATAATAAACATATTCTTTTATGGAATAAATCATTTGTTTCATTGATCCTGTTGGTTCACACATCCCCAATTGATTTAAGGGATGCATCTGTAAGTCGGAGTGCCAGTGCATGCTACATATCTCATCCCATATCTAGGCTGCATATGTACTCTATGTAGACGGAGGACAGCAGCAGCGGCCTGGAAGCAGGAGGGGAACTGGTGAGTATTTTTTTTGTAAGCGCGGCTACCTGGGGCACAGCAACAGAGGGCACAGCAACGGGGCACAACTACTGAGTGTGCAGCAACAGGGGGCACATCTACTGAGGGCACAGCAATGGGGCACAACTACTCAGGGCACCCCAATAGGGGGCACAACTACTGAGGGCACAGCAACAGTGGGCACAACTACTGAGGGCACAGCAACATGGGGCAAAACTACAGGGGTACAGCAACAGGGGGCAAAACTACAGGGGCACAACTACTGAGGGCACAGCAATGGGGCTAAACTACATGGGCACAGCTACCGAGGGAACAGCAACAGGGGGAAAAACTACTCAGGGTACAGCAACAGGGGGGAAACTACTCAGGGCAAAACTACAGGGGGCACAGCAACAGGGGCAAAACTACAGGGGCACAACTACTGAGGGCACAGCTACAGGGGTAAATCTACTGGGGACACAGCTACAGGGGGCACAACTACAGGGAGCATAACTGTGGCCACGCACCTTTCCTATGAAACCACGCCCCTATTTATTGCCACATGCCTACGGCAAACACTAACACTGTTTCACCTGTCGGAGAGGGGAGTGGAGGGGCGCCAAAGGAAACTTTTACCCTGCGCGCCACAAGGTCTAGAACCGGCCCTGCATATGTCATAAGTATTGAGATTATTGGAATAATCTGCATTACTGCCTGATAATGACATTAATGAGCAAAATTCTAACAAAGTAATATTAGTTTAATAAAGATTTATAGCGATCATCACATAAAGAATGCACAGATTACAATTAAACTACACATCCTATTAAACATATAATTTCAACTTTTGATTTTATGCTTTATATATTCATCAGTACAGTTAAGAAGGGCAACCATAAATTTCTCCAAATGTAAGCTAAAGACAAGGGTTAAACCTGTATTATATATATCAGTTACAAAAATAATTAATAAATAATAGTAATAAAATACAGCAAAGGACACCACCACTGGAGTTATGGCAGCACAAGACACCACCACTGGACTGATGCATCACAAGACAGCACCACTGGACTGGACTTATACGGCAGTACCTATGGACTTTTTTTATGACAGTACCCCTGGACTTGTAAGGCAGTGTCAGACAGGATGGCACTTTAAAAAAACTAGTCCCCAAACAGCACATGATGCAAAAAAAAAAATGAAAGAAAAAAGAGGTGCAAGATGGAATTGTCCTTCTGCCCTTCCACCCACCCTTATGTTGTATAAACAGGACATGCACACTTTAACAAACCCATCATTTCAGCAACAGGGTCTGCCACACGACTGTGGCTGAAATGATTTGTTTGTTTGGGCCCCCACAAAAAAAGAAGCAATTAATCCCCCACAAAAAAGAAGCAATTAATCTCTCCTTGCACAAACTGGCTCTACAGAGGCTAGATGTCAACCTCATCCTCATCCTCTGATTCCTCACCCCCTTCTAGTGTGTTCATCCTCCTCACAGAGAAATAATTAATTTCCACTGGAATCCACCATCACAGGTCCCTGTGTACTTTCTGGAGGCAATTGATGGTCAAGGTCTTCCTGAAGTAATTTATAATTTATTTTGATGAACATCATCTTCTCCACATTGTGTGGAAGTAATCTCCTACACCGATCACTGACAAGGTGAGTAGGGTGCACTAAACACTCTTTCAGAGTACACACTAGAGGGGGGGGGGGGGTAATGTAGGTAAAATAGAGCCAGTTTGAGCAAGGGCATCCAAATTGCCTCTTTTTCCTGCCAATAAGCATACGGGGTGTGCACCTTACATATGGACTGTCTGACATGCCTACATGGATGCTGTCACTCATATAATCCTCCACCATTCTTTCAATGGTGACAGAATCATATGCAGTGACAGTAGACATGTAAGTAAATGTCGGCAGGTCCGTCAGTCCAGACCAGATGTCAGCACTCGCTCCTGACTGCCCTGCATCACCGCTAGCAGGTGGGCTAGGAAATCTTATCCTTTTCCTCGCAGCACCAGTTGCAGGAGAAAATGAAGGAGGAGCTGTTGATGGGTCACATTCTGCTTGAGTTGACAATTTTCTCACTAGCAGGTTATTGAACCTCTGCAGACTTATGTCTGCCGGAAAAAGAGATAAAATGTAAGCTTTAAAACTAGAATCGAGCGCGGTGGCCAAAATGTAGTGCTCTGATTTCAACAGATTTACCACCCTTGAATCCTGGCAAAGCGAATGAAAGGCTTCATCCACAAGTCCCACATACTTAGTGGAATTGCTCCATCTTAGCTCAATTTCTCCAGCTGCTTCTGCAAAAGTATGATGAGGGGAATGACCTGACTCAAGCTGGCAGTGTCTGAACTGACTTCACGTGTGGCAAGTTCGAAGGTTTGGAGAACCTTGCGTAAAACAGAAATCATTCTCCACTACGCTTGAGTCAGGTGCATTCCCCCTCCTTTGCCTATATCGTAGGTGGATGTATAGGCTTGAATGGCCTTTTGCTGCTTCTCCATCTTCTGAAGCATATAGAGTGTTGAATTCCACCTTGCTACCACCTCTTGCTTTAGGTGATGGCAGGGCAGGTTCAGGAGTGTTTGCAGGTGCTCCAGTCTTCGGCACGCAGTGACTTAATGTCGAAACTGTCCCGCAAATTTTTGGGCCAGTGACATCATCTCCTGCACACCACTGTCATTTTTTTAAATATGATGCACCACCAAATGAATTATATGTGCAAAACATGGGACGTTCTGGAATTTTCCAGATGTAATGCAAGCACAATATTGGTGGCAATGTCTGATATCACAAATCCCCAGGAGAGTCTAAGTGGGGTAAGCCATTGTGCGATGATGTCCCTCAGTTTCCATAAGAGGTTGTCAGCGGTGTGCCTCTTACGGAAACCGGTGATACACAGCATAGCTTGCCTAGGAATGGGTTGGCGTTTGCTAGATGCTGCTACTGATGCCGCTGCTGTTGTTGCTGCAGGTGGCAATACATCTGCCCAGTGGGCTGTCACAGTCATAGAGTCCTTATTCTGCCCTGTTCCACTTGTCCACATGTCCGTGGTTAAGTGGACAGTGGGTACAACTGCATTTTTTAGGACAATGAGGACACTTTTTTTGACGTCTCTGTACATTTTCGGTATCACCTGCCTAGTGAAGTGGAATCTAAATGGGATTTGGTACCAGGTACACACTACCTCCCTCAATTCCCACTGAACTAATGGCGGATACCGGATGCACTTTGAACACCAACATAGCTGTTAAGGCTTCAGTTATCCGCTTTGCAAAAGAATGACTGCTGTCATACTCCATCTTCCTCGCAAAGGACTGTTGGACAGTCAATTGCTTAGTTAAAGTAGTACAAGTGGTCATCCGACTTCCCCTTTGGGATGACGATCGACTCCCAGCAGCAATAACAGCAGTAACAGCAGCAACAGTAGGCATACCACTCAAGAATCCTCCGGAGGAATTCCAGTTAGGAGAGGACTCCTTAGTCTTGCCAATGACATGGCCTGCAGGACCACTGATGTTCCTGACTGAGGAGGAAGTTGACGTTGAGGGAGTTGGTGGTGTGGCTTGCAGGAGCTTGGGTACAAGAGGAAGAAGGGATTTAGGTGTTAGTGGACTGCTTACGCTCTTACACAAAGTTTCTGAATGTGACAATGACTTCTGAGGAATGTGCAGCAGGTGATGTACAGATGGAGCCACGATCATCTTGGCTTCTCTGCTACACCTAGGCACACCATGGTTAATTAGCATAAGCCCTTCATCTATTGTTCTCAGTTGCAATATAATACAGAGAGAACAATACATCAGGGGATTAAGTCATTCCAGCAGGGATTATGTCTGACTGCACTGGCTCAGTTAATCATATTAAAGGCCAAGATGAAGATGGCTCCATCTGTATAAGGGAGAATGTTGCTAGGTGGTTAATGTCCTTACCCCTATTTATAACAGATTTACAAAGGAAATACCTGGCTTTACACGTGTTGTCCGGATTTGTGCAGAAATAATTCCACACTGAAGAGGTGGATTTTCTTGGTATTTTGCCCCGAATTTACAATAGGCTTATTCATCCCACAGGCAACAACTGTCTTCTCCGGTGCCTTATTTAAACAAACCACATCACCATCAGAATCCTCATTGTCAACTTCCTCTTCAGCGCCAGAAAAACCCATATCCTCATCCTGGTGTACTTCAACAGTGATATCTTCAAACTGGACTGTGAGTACTCCTTCCAGCACTTGCAGAGGGTGTGCAAATGGTGGAAGGAGCCACCTCTTCCTGTCCAGTGTTGGGAAGGTCAGACATCGCAACCACTGACATATTTGGACTCACCTTGGGGATTTGTGATTCCATCTTAGAACGCACAGTTCTTTACTGTGCTTTTGCCAGCTTAACTCATTTAATTTTCCTAGTGGGAGGATGAGGGCCTCCATTGTCATGTCAAGCTGAACCACTAGTCATGAACATAGGCCAGGGCCTTAGCCGTTCCTTGCCACTCCATGTCATAACTGGCATATTGGCAAGTTTACGTTTCTCCTCAGACCATTTCAATTTATTTTTTGGGGTCTTTTACTGAACTTTGGCTATTTGAATTTTACATGCCCTCTACTGTCACATTGGGCATCGGTCTTGGCAGACGACGTTGGTGGCATTTCATCGTCTATGTCATGATTAGTGGCAGCAGCTTCAGCACTAGGAGGAAGTGGTTCTTGATCTTTTCCTATTTTATCACCCAAATGTTTGTTCTCCATTATTTTTCTGGAGTTATATAACACAATATGCGGCACAGGAGAGCGTACCCCTACGCCACACAGGGCAAACCCTATAAAAATTATTTGGATTAAATATTTAATAACCCCTTTTCTTGGAGTAAATAATATACATCACAGGACAGTACCACTGTACTTATACGGCAGTATCACTGGAGTTATATGGCAGTACCACTGGACTTATATGGCAGTATCACTGGAATTATATTGCAGTACCACTGGACTTATATGGCATTACCACTGGACTGGATTCTTTTGGCAGTATCACTGCACTTATATGGCAGTATCACTGGACTTATACGGCAGTATCACTGGAATTATACGGCAGTTCCAGTGGACGTATACACAAGTACCACTGGACTGGATTTATACGGCAGTATCACTGGAATAATACAGCAGTATCACTGGAATTATATGGCAGTACCACTGGACTTATACGGCAGTACCACTGGACTGGACTTATATGGCAGTATCACTGGCATTATATGGCAGTACTACTGGACATATATAGCAGTATCACTGGACTGGCTTTACACAGCAGTACCACTGGACATAAACGGCAGTATCACTGGATTTATATGTCAGTACCACTGGACTGGATTTACGCTGCAGTACCACTGGACTTATACGGCAGTACCACTGGATTTATACGGCAGTATCACTGGACTTATATGGCAGTATCATTGGACTTATATGGCAGTATCACTGGACATATACGGCAGTATTACTGGACATATACGGCAGTATCACTGGACTTATACAGCAGCACATTGACACCACCACTGGATTGATGCAGCACCACTGCAATGTAATGGACTTATACAGCAGCGCTGGACATATGGCAGCAGAGGACACCACCACTGTGACTGGACTGAGCACCACTGCACTGTACTTATACAGCTACACTGGACATATGGTAGCAGAGGATACCACCACTGTGACTGGACTGATGTAACATAAGACACTACACTGGACTGAGCAGCACAAGACAGCACTGGAATCGCCACCCCACTTTCCCTCCTGTACAGACACAGAAGACGGAGACATGTCCTCTCACTACACTCTCCAATTCTGGTTGAAAATGGCAGTGACGCGCAGCTCCTTATATGGAATCCAAACCCACGAGAATCCGACAGCGGGATGATGACGTTTTGCCTTGTTCTGGTTTCTGAGTCAGGTGGGAAAACCCGAGCCGGGCTTGGATGCTTGCTCGGGTAGTGAAGTTTGGTAGGGTTCAGTTCTCAGGGAACCGAACTGCTCATCTCAAGTTACAATACACTACATGTGTGGCATTAATTTTCAAAGCCATATTTAGCTGTTATACAGATCGATTGCACACCAAACTGATATAATGACCATATGGAAGATTAAAATCCAAGTGACAATCATAAGGTCCATGGAAACCAACAGCTTAAAGGAAGACTGCCTAAGAGCTGAGACGACTAGAGTAAGAGCACACGGCACTACAGGTGGACAAAATGGCAGTTGAAACTACTACACACCCTGCAAAAAGAGTTGAAAGTCTTTAATACGAGCCAGATGCTGCTGGAAAACTATCTACAGAGCTGAAACTGCACTGTCAAAAAACAAAGTCATAAACCATAAAAGAAGCAAAATCCTTAGCCACCTGGAGCTTTTCCACAAAAGAGAGGCCATGAAACTCAGCCAAGAAAGGTCCTGGTGCATAAGTGGACTCTGTAGCAGCAAAGCTGTCCACAGCAAAAAACCCACATGTGATATTCCAACAGTTCAGAACGTTTGTATACTAGTACCTGCTCTGCCAATATGGAGCCACCAGGATTACTATCACCCATTGATCCTTGACTTCCTGGAGAATGCAAGGCAACATTTGGAAATGGGGGAAAAGGGCTTCAACATGCAAACGCAGATTGCTCTATATTATATGTTGACATGTACTGTTTGAGAGTTTTTTCGATTTTCTATTGCTCCAGAATTAAGAAACAGGTGGAACTGCTGTACATGCGCAGCAGCTTCCAGGTCACTCATTTTACTTATGCTTCATTGAGATTCAGTGAGATGTGACGGTATCTCACATATGCAAAATACCTCTGCCTGATTGACAGGCAGAGGCATTCCTGGGCGGGAGGGAGCATCAATGTAATGTTTTTGGGTTCAGTGTTGCGGTGTGGGGGGTCGCTGTCCAGACAACAAAGGCATTTGCAGTCCGCAACAGCTGCGTGACGTAACACGCAGATGCTGTGAGCCTAAACTTGACGGGTAGCTGTCTTCGCAGCTAGACTGCGCAGGCAGAGGGCTACTGATAACATGTGAGCACTTCACTGCTGAAGACTAGGAACTTGAAATTTGGACAGTAGCTTTGTTTGGTGATGTAGACATCTACTAAGAAGGAATTTTTCAAAAGTCTACCCCCAAAGTGGTGAAAAAAGGGTGAAAAAAGCCAAATATAACTGACTGACTCTCTGACTTATCACAAAATCTATGGAACCATGAGGGCTATGAACTTGAAATTTGGACAGTAGCTTTGTTTTGTGACGTATCCACCCACTAAGAAGGGATTTTTCAAAAATCCACCTCTAAATGGGAGAGATGTGTTTGTTTGTTTGTTTGTTTTTACAAATTCTTCATTATCTCTGGATCCAGATAAGATTGACATTTGGTTTTTGCATGCTTATGTTACCAAATTAAGTGCCTAAGTACAGTAAGTGTATATATTTTTAGCAGCATGTTAATCTAGGTTTAAAAACAATCATTTTTTAACGATTCTTTTATAAACAATCTGTCGATTTTTGTTTATTTTTATATTGGAGGATTGTTAGGGGCTTCTTTAGCATCCTCCCAAAACTGGCTTCATTCCAAGAATTCCTCTGATCCCATCAGACTACCATTTCCAGTTCAAATGGCTGCAGTTCCCGGTAAAGGGCTGCTACACCTTGATCATTAACAAAGCTCAGGGGCAGAATTTGAAAGTGGCTGGTGTGGATCTGAGGAGTGACTGCTTCTTCCATAGCCAGTTGCATATTGCCTGTTCCAGAGTCAGCTCCTCTGACAGCCAGGCCATTCTCCAGCCTGAAGGAAATACTAAAAATTTAGTTTACCAGGAAGTCCATCAAGATTAAAGTTACACACACAGAAATACTTGAATTCCGTAGTGAAGTACGGGTATTCAGCTAGTTGATTATAAACCTGTCCAAAATTTCATCCCCTGGTGTAATATAGGATACTGAGGAAATATGAAATTTCAGATTTTTTATCTTAGAATTTCTCAATTAAACAATCAAGTGTGTTATTTATTATCAACAATGGCTGCAGCGCCAACCATATAGTGCAAGGGGAGCCGCTTAGCACATATAAACATACAGTTTCTGATCCTCAAGACTAATGTTAAACTAGCCAATGGGAGTTTGGGGCGGGCTTAGAAGGAGTGTGATGCCTTATGTTGAGTCCCAGGAGTCGCATAGCTCCTGATGTATATAGTGCTGCCAATTTCTGGGGGAACCAGCCAACACATATATTACATACATCAGAACATGCATGTTTATATGTGCTAAGCCAGTGGTTTCCAAACTTTTTTGAAGCACGGTGTCTTAGAGTATCATAATTTTTTTCACGGCACCCGTAGGCCAAAAGATTCTTATTGAGAAATTTAGAAATAAATATTAAATTAAGTAAACTGTGTTTTATGTCAACCTTAGGCTCAGTTATACAGTATGGTGAGGGACAAGATTTGCTCTTGTTTGTCAACATATTTTACTATTGGCAGCCGCCAGCACTGGTTTTGCCTATACATTGACAATAAATAATTTGAATTGTTCTTGGACCAATAACCCAAGGCACCCCTGCAAGTGTCCTGAGGCACCCTAGGGTGAACCTCTCTGCTAAGTGGTTCTCCGCTGCACTATATCGTTAGCGCTGCAGCCGCCACTGTTTATTATGAACAATGTGATTGTTCTGTTGGTGTTCTACTTTCTACAGCCATGATCATTTTCTAATTATTGAAAACAATACAATTTCTGACTTATGTGGTGCATTCACAATCAATTCAGAAAGACCATTTTTTGGAGTAGAACAATTACTTTAGATTAAGGGAAGGGCAAATGGCATATTTCAATAGACAATAATTTTATGTTGGTCTAGAGCTATTCTATTTGTGCCCTTAATACCAGTTCTACCTATTTAATGTAAATGAAATTGCCTATTCAGTGCATAATGAAACTGCAAAGAACATTTCTGCTAAAGCTGCTCACATTTTCATGATTGCCACTTAAGCATGATTTGGCAGTACAAACATTTTGAGCTCACAGACACTTGACTTGAATTTACATACCAGCACATATTGTCCTGAATACAACACATCATCAGGGAAATTATGAATGCTTCTTTAACATAACACATTCCATATTGCTCTCTCTGATGACATCAGAAGCATCTACATGTAAAGGATAAAGAAGGTACTGAGCACTACATCAAAGTGATGGGATTGCTAAAGTAATTGGTTACACTGCACAGAGTGAAAAATAAATGATTAGTGATAGTTTTTCATTTCTCTGTGCTATGTTTTAAATGCTCAGCATTCCTTTGCACTGTAAGATTTGAGAATAAAAATGGTTTTGAATTTACTTCTGAGTTCTATATGGTTTAAAAATGGATACATACTATAAAATTATCTGTCCAATCTTTCTGGTTGGGGCAAAAATCTGGTAATGTATGGGAGCAAATGAGAATAGACCATTTGCTCAGAAACACTGGAAAACAGACAAAAATGGCCACTCAGACAACTTGGTTAAATCCGTTTGATTTAACCAATTTATCTGAACAACCAGCTTTGTTAATTTTCCCAGATTTTGGGAACAAATGGTTGATTGTCATTTGCTCCCAGACATTAACAGATTCTCATTTCAACCAGCAAGATTGTACAGATAATCTTATCATGTGTATCCAGCTTTAGACAATCGAGATGTCCAATTTTTATTGATGGAAGTTAAATTAATAACATAATTGTAGCAAGATAATGCAGCAGGGAGGAACTGTCTCCACCAAAAAATCACTGTATATGACAAATTTTAATACATACAGTATGATGGAGACTATATTTGGATAATGCATTAAAGTAGAATTATACTCCTTTTCCAGTGACATAAAAATCTTGGGTTTGTGCATGTGAACACACAAAACCCAGGATTTTGGTTACTGGAAAAGGAGACTCCCTGGGGCTAAATCCTGGGTCCCTGACCCTGCTCCTGACCAAGGTCATGGAGCTGAGACCTGGGAAGTATTAGACTTTAAACACAATGAGTGTGTTTTACACAGTAGATGATCGTGCATGACTTTTGAAGTGAAACTTCTTTAATGGCTGTGGTGGGAAGATTTCAGGTAACCACCAAAGTCTGAGGTGCTTCAAAATAAGTACACTTTTATTCCAGCAAAATGGCAGAGCCAGTGCAATGGCTTCTTACACAGGAATAGCAAACAACAATATTGGAACACAATATACTGTACAGCTTATATGCAGCAGCAATCACAGGAGTACAGCAGTTATGTAACTCAGGGTCTGCAATGTTCAGTACCATATCTCCTGCTGATTGACCAACACAAGCAGGATTATGGCCCAACTGTATTAAGCCAAGAAATAAAATGGAGATGGATAAAGAGTGATAAATGACCAGCCAATCAGCATCCTAACTGCCATGTCACAGGCTGTGTTTGAAAAATGACAGTTGGGACCAGGTTGGCTGGTCATTTATCACTCTTTATCCATCTCCACTTTAACTCTTGTTAAGGCTTAATACATTTGGGCCTATGTACCTTAGCTCTTTCTAAAGCTGGGCATACACTAAACAATTATCTGGCAGATAATCTGTGGTTAGAATGAAAACATGGTAATGGATGTGAGCAACTGACAATTGATCATTTGCAACAAAACACTGGAAATTGGACAAAACCTGTTGTTTATTCAAACTGATTAAATCACGGACAGGTTTTGTCCATTTTCCAGTGTTTGGTAGAAAATGGTCAATTGTCAGTTGCTCTCATTTATTACCAGGTTTTCATTCCATCCACAAATTATCTGCCAGATAATTGTATAGTGTATGCCCATCTTAACTGATGAAAGGGTGTGATTCTTTTCTTAGCTATAGAAGATTAACCCTTTTTTTAAATGTGGGAGAATTTTACCCTACCACAGTGGTTTATCTGTACCATGAAGTATTATTAAAAGTGTAGTTTAGAAGGCACAGATAATGGTGAAACCCTACTTGTCATCAATATTCCTCCTATAATGTGTATATCAGAATATCTTTTATTGGCCATATTTTAAATGAAGAAATGCACTCTACCCTTTTCTGGAATTTCCTGTTAAATCTATTGTGACTCCCCTCTACTTTCATCTGATTGACATCAAATTTTCCTGTGCTAGAGCAGACGCTCACCAGCCTGCGATTGTCATATTAAGCCTGTACAGGTTGAGTATCCCATATCCAAATATTCCGAAATACGGAATATTCCGAAATACGGAATTTTTTGATTGAGAGTGAGATAGTGAAACCTTTGTTTTCTGATGGCTCAATGTACACAAACTTTGTTTAATATACAAAGTTATTAAAAATATTGTATTAAATGACCTTCAGGCTGTCTGTATAAGGTGTATATGAAACATAAATGAATTGTGTGAATGTACACACGCTTTGTTTAATACACAAAGTTATTAAAAATATTGTATTAAATGACCTTCAGGCTGTGTGTATAAGGTTTATATGAAACATAAATGCATTATGTGCTTAGACTTGGGTCCCAACATCATGGTATCTCATTATGGTATGCAATTATTCCAAAATACGGAAAAATCCGATATCCAAAATACTTCTGGTCCCAAGCATTTTGGATAAGGGATACTCAACCTGTATATATCACAGTCAAGAAAGATCACACTTAATTGACCCAATTAGAATAAGCAAGGTTGCACTGTAACAGAGTCTCATGTCACCAATAAAACTGATAAGACTTCTTCACAATTTTTGCATTTCAAGGTGCTGCAGCAAATTTCTGCTTACCAACTAATATGATCATACTACCCATGTTACCTACAGTATGTTATATAACTACAAGAACCCAAGAACTGTTCACACTTATCAATAAGTGCAGCAACACAACTACTACAGGGTGTGTGCACATCCCTTCTTCAGCTTCTTTGCTGGACCCTGCCTCATACGAATAGAAGGGGAGATTGTTTGGACACTGTAGCCCACATACATACAGTGACACACATACATAGGGGATGCAGTTAATTTCCCGACAGTCTGGATCCCAGCAATCGAAATACTGATGCCAGCATCCCAACAACAATTAAAATGCTGGCGGTCAAAATCCTGACCACCGCCACGGGTATTCCCACTAGGGTGGTGGTCCATGCCACCACCCGAGGTGGAATATAATAGTGTGGAGAGCACAGCAAGCCCATGCGGGGGCACACTGCGCTCAATCTTGGGATTTTGACTGTCGGATTCCGGAGTCGGTATTTTGACTGCCGGGATCCCGATTGTTGGAAAATCCTACTGAATCCATACATAGAGTCAGGCACATTCATACATATTGTCACACACTCATACACTTATATAAATATTGTCACATACATAGTCATACGCATACATATATAGGGGGAAATTCAAATGTTTGAAAAGTCGGTTGGGTGTCTGCTTTTTCCTGTATATTAGATAGGAAAAAACAGACCCCCAACTGATTTTTCAAACAACTTAATACCCTCCATAGAGTCCATACATACTTAGTCGCACACATACACACTTATATACAGTCACACACAGTCCCGTAATAGAACACTAGTGTGCCATGTGCTGCACATGCCCCCTAAATGGCACTCAAGAAATAAGAGCTAATTGCCACAGTGAATAGCTGGGTCACTAGCCTGCTGCTAATGCTAACAGTATCTTACAGATGCTTCAAGCAGCAGAACAGCTCCAACAACACTAGGAGAGAAGACATAAGGTGGGTACACACTTTGTGATAAGCTCCATGAGCGATATCGCACAGTGTGTTCCCTTCTCTTTCAAGCCACCAGACATTGTGCATAGACAGTAAGCAATACCACAAATGTTATCGCTCAGTGATGTGGCCCGTACATGCAGTTTTGGATGACATAGCCAAAATTGAGCTGCATGTACGGCCGACAGAGGGGGTTATTAACGAACCCCCAGGAATGCGCATCATCTGTCATTTGCGGCATACACACTGCAATATTTTAGTCAATATCACTCAGAAGGGAGAAAATAAGCGATATTGACTGAAATATCGCAGTGTGTATACACATATAGAGTCTCTTCCCACACAGTGTAAAAGCTGTGAGCTGCAGCAGGGAGCAGCCTGCAGCTGAGGGTAGGTACGGCTGTCACCACCCATAGGCCACTCCAAACCGGCCACACAACCCTCCTTATGGCCCTGATCACACACATTCATGCATATGCATACGAATACACATACTGTACTTATATACATACTGTACTTACATACATACATACATACATAGTCATACACATACATACATACATACATACATACATACATTCATTGTCATATACAGGCTTCTTACACATTACCTGGAATTTCAGAAAATTACATAATCTCTATTACAGGTTGAGTATCCCATATCCAAAATGCTTGGGACCAGGAGTATTTTGGATAATGGATTTTTCCGTATTTTGGAATAACTGCATACCATAATGAGATATTATGGCAATGGAACCCAAGTCTAAGCACAGAATGCGTTTATGTTTCATATATACCTTATACACACAGCCTGAATGTAATTATAGCCAATATTTTAATAACTTTGTGCATTAAATGAAGTTTCTGTACATACACACAATTCATTTATGTTTCATATACACCTTATACACACAGCCTGAAAATCATTAATACAATATTTTTAATAACTTTGTGAATGAAACAAAGTTTGTGTACACTGAGCCATCAGAAAACAAAGGTTTCACTATCTCAGTCACACTCAAATGTTTGGAAAGTCAGTTGGGTGTCTGTTTTTTCCTGTCTATTAGATAGGAAAGAACAGACATGCAACTGACTTTTCAAACATTGGAATACCCCCACCCCACCATCCTCACAAAAAAAAAAAAACATTCTGTATTTCGGAATATTCAGTATTTCGGAATATTTGGATATGGAATACTCAACCTGTACTTAATTGTGAAAACATAATGAAATTCCAGCCACCAATAAGTCTGATGATTTAATGGACATGCATATGGTATGCCATCAAACCCTATGGTTAATTGAAGATTAAGCACTCTCGTGGAGTGAGATTGCTGTCACTCACAGAATGGAGCTACTGTAATATGCACATTCTATGCAATTGAAAGTCTGGCCAGTTATATGGTTTACCCATACCACTCATTACCCACAACCATCCCACTGGGTTCCAATATCCCTCTCACTTCCTACATCCATCTCATTAATTATCCACATTCAGCTTCCATAAACATTCCTCTTAATAGCCAAATCCATCACATTCCATCTAATGCTCTGTCCACACATCCCACTCCCTGAATCCAAACTCAGTCCTGACATCCCAGGCATACCCTGCTCCAGTGTTGTAAGTTCTTCTCAGTTGCCCAGAGGCAAGACAAATATTGGTGCCTCCCTATATATAGATTAAAAAAAAAGATATATGTATATATACATTTCATTGTTATTTATTTTAATCACACATTTATAAACAGTCATACCTAGGATTAGAACCCATGACCTGTTATACTGGTAGTAGGCGCCTTACTGATGGAGCTACTTGCCCCTGTATAGGAAGCATGAAAATTCTAACTATATGAAGCTACTTGTAATTGTCAGAGAAGTAACTTCATATAGTTAGGATTATCAAGCTTCTTTTGCAGGAGCAAATAGCTCCATCAGTAAAGAGTCTGCTTTCAGTATAATAGGTTGTGGGTTCTGGGTAAGACACTTGTATAAAGTGTGTCTATAAGAATGAGGGTGTGACTTGTAAGGTGCAGGGAAGAAAAGATAGCCACTATATCAATTAACTTGATTGAATGGTGTCACTAAACACACAGAATGGGAGAAGAGGTGCCCCCTTATAGAACAGGAGCCCGGCGGCAGCCGACTTTTTTGCCTCCCACAGTTATGCCTCTGCCCTGCTCATCTCTTATTTATTCTGTACACATCTCCAAGTCTCACTCTTTCCCAGCACAATTGATCTGTCTTTGCTCACCTCTGCTCAGCTGCTGCCAAGTCAGAGTCTTGCTAATCAGAGTTGGGACAAAATCCTGATACCAGCTGTATTAACAGGAGGTTTTACACTATGAGGACACTAAAGAAGCCTGATTAGCATCACCGGGCTGGACTAGTATGGATCTGTGGATAGGATCTGTCTATTGTGGGTGTGGTGTTCGTGAGATTGATATTCTCTGGGACTTTTTCATATTGATGGAGGGGTGGGCACCTAGAAGGAGCAGGCATTGAGGTGCAGTGGTCTGAGGACATCCACCCAGAGTGCTGCAGTGTGTGTCATGTCAGGATTAATGTAGATCTTTACCTGGTGTGTTGGTTGGCTGTGGCTATATAATGCACATCTGTCACTTTATCGATTTGTACTACAAATACATTAGCTGTGCAGTATGTACAGTATATCTTAACAGGACAAGGGACCAGATATGTGATGACCTCTACTTTGCTTGTGATAACTGGCAGTGTACACACCTACATATAGAGTAAGTTTGTGTTTCCCATTCTGGCATTGCTATACTGTACATAAATGAGTATATTAAGTGATGTCCTTGGAACTGCCTGACCCCCACCTGGTGCACACAGACTCAAAATCTCTTACTCAGATGGATCCAAACCTAATAAATGTCTCAAGGCCCCCACGTAGTCCCAAAACAATAATTTTCAATAACATAAATATGGCTAATTATTTTCTTAATCATAGAGGAAATCCTCTAAGTATATAGACATTGCCAATTATTTTGCACTCAGCTGAAGCCACTCTCAGTACACACAGCACAAGTTGCTACTTGACATGCTAAACATATTTTAATTCTCTACCTTTAACATGGGCAATATTTTACGAAATATTTTTTTTTACTTTCTCAAAAACCTTAACCCCAAAAGGCCCTAAACTGACACAAGAGCTATCAAACAAAACATCCCACTAGTCTTAAATTGTCCTCTACCCTGAATTATATCTTTCCAAAACATACCTCAAATTACCTGAAAACTTTCACTTTTTTTTAAACAGTAAATGGAGGAAAAACAGTACAATTTTCAGTTTCAGATTATTCCAAGTTACTCATTTTATTATTTTTGAATAGCAAATTGCTGAGAGGAATACATATGCTTATCACAAAGTTGCCATTGTATGACAGAAGGGTTTCTGTGTACAGCTACAGTAGCTCTGTAAACATACCATGTTGTTGAATGACATCAACTGTGATGGGGTGATGGCAGAAGATGTGATCGAAGTAGAATTATGTTGAGAATTTATGGCAGTATTGCATTCAGGTATTAGCAGGATCTTAAGGGTAGGGATGAAGTGTTCATTGTTTAGCAATAATCTACAGCAGAGAGGAGATCATCTGTATTTAGGAATTCACTGAATGTGATTACAGCCCAGGAGCAGTTATTTTCAATAAGTACAGTATGGTGAGCACCCTAACTTGAGAGAGGTCAGCGGACATCCTGTGTTTAGGGAACCCCAACAATCATTTTAGATGGAATGAATTTGCTCAGCAAAAAGGTCTCAAGTCTCAAACCTGAGAGATGGCACCAACTGAAAACTTGTGCAGAAGTAGCATTAATGATGCTGAAAGCTGTATTTTAGTATTAAAGCTAGAAAGAACTCTATATGAGTAGATTGTCATCACCAGTAGCTATGTGGTAAAGAAGGTTTAGGAGTCAATCATGGAGAAGATTCTACAAAGTAAGTGAAGGAAAGTAATATTAATGTGGTTGCAGATGCAGCATCAAAGAGGCACATATGTCTACAATGGTTGCCAAACCCTTTTCCCAAATGCATGAAACATACAACAAAGAGTACACTGGTCTAGCTTACATACTGAAATTCTCAAATACTGAATAACACAGATCAAAGAGAAAATAAAAAAGGAAAAATATACATGTATTATAAGAGAAAATAAAAACCTAATTGATGATGATGATGATGATGAAATAGACATTCAAATTGACACTATAATGTCAACTGTCATCAGTATACATATGCTAATTGAAATCAGACTGTGTGCTATTGCTCTCTTCTCTCAGTTTTATTGCTATTATCATTTGTAAGCTGATTGCAATAAGTATTATGACTATTGATATTATGACTGTCGACATTATGATTATCAACATTTTGGTTGTCTACATTTTAGTTGTTGACCTTATGATTTGTGAATGTTTTAGCTATCAACATTTTGACTGTCACTTCATTTTAACTGTTGACCTTTTGACCCTGTCAACCTTATGTCCATGTCGACCTTTTGGTTGTCTAAGTATTGACCAGGGTCGGACTGGCCCACAGGGTTACAGGGGAATCCTCCGGTGGGCACCTTTGCCTGAGGGTCCCACCTCCTTCCTCCGAGGACCAGTTTTCAAACTGTGCACTTGAATTATACATTATACATATGCTACATTATACTGCACAGCACTATAGTGTATTTTCCACAGTGGATACTGTTATTAATCTGGAACATTATCATGCATTGATTATATTTATCAAGGAACCCAGATCATGCATGCTGTAATGGTTAGTCAAGTCTATGTGTTTGCTGACTACATACTCCCTGGAGACTGGCTAGACCCCTAAGCATGGACCCCTACTATTGCATTTGCCTGGTGGACCGTTCATGTACTAGTCCAACACTGGTTTTGACCATGTGTACATTATGAAGGTCTAAATTTTGGTGTCTACGCTTTGACTAAGTATTGACTGTCTAAAATTTGACTACACACCAAAGTCATATATGCACATCACTCGTAATATATTATTAAAATCATTAGTTAGGGCACTAAATATCATATTCTAAAGTATTTATATTAAAGTACACCACTACTATCATTACATAAATATTATATATAAATTGTACTCAATTAAAAAAAATCTATATTATAGTTAACTTGCTGTAGATGTCTATTGTTTAATCATTGTGTCTAGGTGCATCCTTAACAAAATAGTACATTTTAAAACCTTTTAGATTTTATCCAAAGTACAAAGTTTTGAAGACAGGAATATAGTATTAAAGAGTTTCCCAAGAATTTTACTGTATATGACAACACACTTAATAGTATAGTTATCAATACATATAGGTCTTACATTTTTATACATTGCGGAATACAGTATGTATTATTAATTGTAATTTTGATTTTATGGATCATTTTTTCATGGCTATAGTGCTAGAAATTGGTTGAGTAAAGTTTTCTTCCTAAAGCACATTAGACTGTAACACCCTCTAACCTCAGATAAGTCTCAGGAAAACACACTTGCTACAAAATTTGTAAATGAAACATATTGTAAGCTGTACTGCATGAGTTCACAAAACAAGTGCAGAGAAAAAGACCTTCTATGTTTTATTTCTGATGCACAACAGTAATTTTACACCTGGCTGTCATGTTTAAGCCCTGTAGGTCTGCCAATATTTATGAAAAGGGATTTAGGAAGGACTACAGCCAATGTGTGAGTTGAAAGAAATAAAACAAATAAACACTGTCTGTGGAGAATTCATTTGTGAGCACAAAGTCACATTTGAGCATGAAAAAATGCATTTGCTGAATAGAAATCATACTTAAACAACCAAAAAATCTGAACATATCATTTTAACAAGTGAGACAATGGGGAAAATTTAGTGAAGGTTATTTAATAAAGTACTGTTTACACACAATTACATCTAGTAACAGTCTAAATCTACCCATCTGTATAGTGCGGGATGTGTTGAGGTTAGTAAACATGGTACAATAAAGAGATTTAGGTCTTTTTTTTTGGCACTTGCCAATCAAAGTTTACAAATAACAGCTTCAGAATAAAAATCTAATGTCTCCTATATAAAGGAAAGCGTATTAGCCTTCACATATACCACAAACTGTAGCACAGGAGAATAAATAGGGCACTGTTTAGGGGTCGCACAGAATTTTCCCAAAAATTAAAATATTGGTCCTCATTCCGAGTCGTTCGCTCGGTATTTTTCATCGCATCGCAATGAAAATCCGCTTAGTACGCATGCGCAATATTCGCACTGCGACTGCGCCAAGTAATTTAACAATGAAGATAGTATTTTTACTCACGGCTTTTTCATCGCTCCGGCGATCGTAATGTGATTGACAGGAAATGGGTGTTACTGGGCGGAAACACAGCGTTTTATGGGCGTGTGGATGAAAACGCTACCGTTTCCGGAAAAAACGCAGGAGTGGCTGGAGAAACGGGGGAGTGTCTGAGCGAACGCTGGGTGTGTTTGTGACGTCAAACCAGGAACGACAAGCACTGAACTGATCGCACAGGCAGAGTAAGGTTGAAGTTACTCAGAAACTGCAAAGTAGTTTGTAATCGCAATATTGCGATTACATCGGTCGCAATTTTAAGAAGCTAAGATACACTCCCAGTAGGCGTAGGCTTAGCGTGTGTAACTCTGCTAAATTCGCCTTGCGACCGATCAACTCGGAATGAGGGCCATTAATAATGCTTTAAATAGTTAATTCTTTACATTTAGAAAATGTGATTATTTTTTTTAATTTTAGAAGGTGCGAGTTGGTGCCATAACTCGCAAATGTAATGCAGTGCAAGTTTTTAGCAAAAAATCTCTACTTGCATGTGAGAGCTGGCAAAAATGCAGACCAGAAACCTAGTGGTTACACTCACACCTTGTAATGCAAGTTGTATTACAGGTGCAAGTTTTGACAGAAGCATGCCCAGATCAGTGAGATCTGTGCATGCTTCTGTCTGTAAAAGTGTTTAATTGGTTAAATAAAGTAAAAAAAAAAGTTGTGCAGGTCCCCACAAAAGCATAACCAGCCCCGGCCTCTTTGAGCTGGTCCTGGCTGCTAAAATACAGGGGAAAAAATGTGTAGGGGTCCGCTGTATTTTAACATCCAGTACCGGGCTCTTGAACCTGTCCTGGTTCAAAAAATATGGGGGGAAAATGACAAAGGGGTCCCAGGTATTTTTTAAACCAGCACTGGGCTCCATTAGTCAAGGAGATAATGCTACAGCCAGGGGACACATTTAACGAGGTCCCTGCAGACATTGCATTACCCCTCCCAACTAGTCAGCCCTTGCCCAGGTTCTCTGGGGGAATGGGGACTCCCTCTCCAGGCACCTAAGGTCCAGGTATGAAGCCTGGGGCTGTCCATGCCATCCGTGGGCTAAACCCTGTGGCCAGGAGTGAAAAGGAGACCACCAAGGGAGCATCAATGGGACCCTAGTGAGTAAATCACCAGCAAGCGTATCACCCACTTTACCAATCCAAATTCACCAGTGCTATAGATTATTATAACTGAAGCATTTTGCATCAACAGCTGGTTAAGGGTCACCATGCCTTGCTTACAAAAATTAAATACCTTGGTTTAACTTATACACACATTAACTTTTTAAATTGATTTTAACCCTTGCAAGTACACCAGTGACTGAAATACTGCCAGTCTGATTGGGCATGTTTTATTTTTATGTACATACATGTGTCATTTAATTTCTGTCCCATTTAATATTTGTACCAGTATTAAGATCATGAGGTTAAATGTGAGAAGCAAGGACTGCTGGGGGGGTCACCCACTATCTCACTGTCACTCCTGGCTCACCAGTCATCCACTCTCCCCATCTCACCCACTATCTCCCTATCATCCCTGCCTCCCCAGTCAACCACTATCTCTGTGTCACCCACTATCTCCCTGTACCCTCGGTAGTACTATTATTTGGCCATGCCCATTCCTTGTGAGGCCACATCCTTTTTGCACTGTGATGCTCTAGTAAACAAAGATTATGCCATCAAAAGGCACCAAAATCTATATTCGCTTACTAAAAAAATTAAGCTCAGGCTGGCCCTGCCTTCAGCATGGTCTACTCTGTAACATCATGCCTTGCCTGTTGTTCTATTGCATTATTCTGTGCCTGTAGTATTATTATTATTATTATTATTATTATTATTATTTTTGTAGGGTTCCCATCCTGTTAAAGCAGTGAAAACAATATACAGTTTATATAATATACAGTATAAAATAACACTTATATAGAGCAGTCCAGTTATCAGTATTATGGTATTAACATTGCTATGAATTAAAGTACATTGTGAAACATCTAATTTTACTGTAAGTGGCTAACATATTAAATTTAAAAAGTATTGCTGGAATTTCCAAAGTTAAGGATTTTGTTATACCAGAGGTCTGAGATTGGTTAAATAAGCCACTATGCCTGTGCACTGTGTAGTTCTTCTTGTTAGACGGGTGAAATCATTGAGTAAGAACATATCAAAATCTGTCTCATAAAACAGAGAGGCCCTTGTCAGAATTTAATGGTAGCTTAAGGACACACCTGTTTGCCACTTCATTTCCATTCAAATGCTAATAAATATTTTTTTAATTATTGAAATATTAGTAGGTCATATACTGTAATAGTAAGTAATGTATTTTTAGATATTATACTTTTTGCTCAGTAGTGTATAGGTTAACTGCTTTGCTCTCAATTATTTACTGTGAGGGACATTTAATTCTATGTCAAACAAATCATTTACTTTTTTTAATGTTTGATGAAGCTTTTACTTTTCAGCTTCACATAGCATACAGGATAAAGAAATAGTATCCAAATATGGTAATTTTATTTATGGTCTTTTTCAAAATATTAAAATGGCAAGAAGCACCAAATTGCAATGTTTTTATATACAATGAAACAATTGTAAACACTTTTTACCTTATAGCTCTCCCAGATATGAATAGTACAGTAGGCTGCAGAGCTATTGCCATTTAACTATTGTGCCTTGTCTTTTTACCATACTAATTTATTAAAAATATATATAATACTGTAAAATACTATACTACATAATAAAATGCATCCTACCATTGCACCACTTGTACTGTACACTAATTGTAGAACATAAAAGGATGACAGAATAGACCTTATGCAGAATTTATGTGAGGTTTAAAAATATAGATTCATTGAACACACTATTTATTTCTACATGACTGTATCGCTAATAACTATTATGTCATACAAAGGCCCAAAAATTATATTCACTATCATTTCACAACAAACTTCTGGTACAATATTTGCTAATTTGAGGTAAAAAAAGGTGTATTTTTTCTTTTAAATTGTACAGTTTGCTTGAATTTACTTTGGGCACAAGAACCCATTTTTGATCAGTTCATTTAGGTTAAAACATTTATATTTTATTTCTTTACATTCTGTATTGTTTTTTTCTTTTTTACTTTACTTATCCTCATCTCCCTTCCACCTCTTTTTAGGCGCTTGATAACTATCCTAGTTTTAATACCTTTTATGTACATTCATTTTGACCGGAAAGCTCCTGGTCTTTCACATGGCCTTCTGTATGTACATGTTTGTATTTTATTATTTGCTTTTTATTATTTTCTGAATTTACTGAGTAACCTGTTTATATTGTTTATTATTATTATTATTATTTATTTATTTATGTTTACTATGGTGATTTGTTGTACTGGTACTGCATTACTTGCTCATTGAAAATAAAAATGAAAACTTTTTAAAAAAGTTAATATTTCAGGTGTTTTCTTAGCTTTCATTTTGTTATTGTTTTGTTATTATTCAGTTTTGATTGTGTTTTCTAGAGATGTGTTGATTTGGATTTTTTTTGTCTTTTAGAATTTATTAGTTTTCTTTGTTGATTTTTATTTATTTGTTTAAAGTTAATTTAATTTTTATCTACTGTGCATTGTACAAAGATGTGCTTAACTCATTTTGAAGGATTGTAGACTATACAATATGAAACTGAGCAGCAATGTGTTCTGTATGAATCTGTTCAGCCATGCACATACTGTATGAGAGTGGTTCAATAAGTAAGTTAACATGACATCTCATGTGTGTAATGGTCTCATTCATTGTGAATATTTTCACCCACAATTATCTTTCTGTTACTAGCATACCCATTGATGAGAATGTGCGAAAACTTGATCCATAGTAAATGCATTGTGTGACTGAGGGTGCATCTATTTGCACTTGGTCACATATGGTTGCTGCTGCAATGCATGCATATGTGCAAATGCATCCCAGAAATGTATAGCCAGAAATTTGCAGGCCCCATATCAACATTTTGAAGGGGCCCCTGACCCAATGCTTCTACAGAGACACCTCTCTGCAGCAGTTGTTAATTTTATGCCCTATAGTAGTGCCATAGATTATTGTATGAACCATAATATTGCCCTAGTTCACATTATGTCACATTGTGGGGCTGCCAGTACATATTATGATATACAATGCCCCCAGTTCATATTATGCCACACTATAGGGCCTCCTGGATGAGTTAACTTTGATGATGTGATGTTCATTTTCAGAAAGGTGGATTTTGCCTCATTAGACCTTTTCTGCAATAACCTGAATTCCATTTTACATTCAAAATATGTGAGAGTAAGGCAATTTACTGGACCTCGCTATTTATACAAAAAAGAACAGACTGTTAACTATGAATTACTCAAAACCTACTGACTGTAACTCTTTACTTCATTTTGATAGTAACCATCACAGAAATTGGTTAACGAGTATACCAACCATCTAATTTCAGTGTCTACAATTAAACTACACAGAAGTTGAAACATATGAGATCCAGTTAGAGAATCTAAAACAAAAGTTTATAGAAAAGGGGTTTGACATAAATTCAATGGAACACATACAACAGTGGTTTTGAAATCCATAGGGAAGCACTTATTAAACCAACGAGGGTAAAGCCAGATGATAAAAAGTAATGTATCCCATTTATTATTGACTTTAATAGCCAATATAAGCAAGTAGAGGGTCTTCTGAGGAGACATTGGAAAACACTTACTAGGGATACTTTGTTAAAAGATTACATAACTGATAGACGATGTCTTGTGCATCATAAGGCAAAGAACCTGAAGTATAATTTTGACAGGAGTGCCTTTTCAGTACCCAGACCTTTGCAACCAGTGATATAGAAAGGCTTCTACAGTGGCAGGACATGCAGTATGTGTAGAGTGTATAAGAGTGGAAATGCAAAGATCACTGGATATAGCACATATCAAACTAATCAACATATAAATAAGGACTTTATTACTTTCCATAGTAGGAATTGTGTGTACCTGTTAGAATGTGCATGCAGTAACCAATACAAATAGTAGGTAAAACTACTGTAAATGCCAGTTAAAGGAAAGGCTGTCAGAGCATGTTAGAAATATATGTAAGGATGTTATGACACATAATGGTTCCTTACACTTTAAGGAAGTAGTAAAAAAAAAAGTGATTTGAAACATCTAACATCTTTCTGTGGAATACATACAGTAGTGTAAAATCTAATCTAAGTTGGAAATGAAATGTACTTAAAACTCTAAAATCTCTTGGCCTTAATGTTGATTTTGAGGTAAAATGGTTCTTGTAAAGCTCTCTGATGTTTCAATCCAATTTATCTCTTTACCTGTTTTTGGTTGGTTAATCTTTGTACACATTTAATATTATTTAGTTTTTTCTTTTATGTCCTGAACATCCAAAACCTTGAAATCTTTAAGTATATATTGGATCTATGTAGAGACCTCCATCCGATGATTATTGAATTGAAAATAAGTTGATAATACCTCCTCTGACCATTGGATAGTGTTGCTCAGTAAATTATGAAGCTGGAATGTGAGGAAACCTCGGCCGGAAGTGACATGTGTGGTCCAACTACCCCTTGTGGTGTATGTACCAAAGACTGGAAGTTAGCCATAATATACAAATTTGACTTGAACAAGACATCCTGCGGGCTCCCCTGGACGAATACTGGACTCCAATGTGTGTGGTTTACCTTACATGCTTCTTTAAACATTAGAAACCGGTTTGTAAACATAATAGAACCACTTTTAAAAACTGCACTATAAACTCTGCACCTTTATGACATCATTATCATTTAAACACAGATCTAATTCATATTCCTATTAAGAATAACATTATTTCAGTGGGTGCAATTTGTCTGATTGTTGATACTATTTAAGACTTATGTGTTAAGAAAATAGTTTTCATGTAATAGGTAGGTATTTTTAATGAATTGTGATTGTGGGTCTAGATAATTTCACACTTGGAGAAAGGATTGCTATCTGAAACATGTCAGTACGTTTGCTTTTATAATCACCTTTGTTATACAGCTGGACAATCTTGAATATTTTGGTCTTTGAAAACCTTGGACCTCTGGATGTTCTTTGCAAGGGGATCAGTATGAAATACCTACAATCAAAATCCGATAGTCAAAATACCGACTAGGTCAAAATCCCGACATTTAACATATCAACACAGTCAAAATACCGACATTTAAAATGTCGACAGGCCACAAAATTGACACCCGTTTTTCATTGTTTTTTTGTGTGTATGTCGACATAGGTTCACATGGGCACCATATAAGTGTACCGCATCCCCTTGCATGGCTCACTGCGCTCGCCATGCGCTCTGTTTACTATTATATTCCCCCTTCAGATCCACTGGGATGGTAAAGAATAAACAAGTCGGTTTCCATGAAAAAATCCTGAAAAACTCATGTCGACTTTTTGACCTGTCGACATTTTCAATGTCGGTATTTTGAACTTGTATGTATTTTAAATGTCGGTATTTTCACCATGTCGGTATTTTGACCTTGTCAGTATTGTGACCATTGGTCATTGGTTGTCGGAATTTTGACCATCAGGATTTTGATTGTAGGTAAATTGACTGCATTTCTTTGCAAGTACTCACTTTAGAAAAGCTGGTATATGGGGGTCTTTGTTTTCAGTAATGCACACAAGGATCTAGAGCAAGGAAAGGTGGGAGTGATTGGAGAATTGCAGTACCCAGAAGCCACAATATACCTTTATGTGGATGCCATCTACTGACATTTGGTGAGTGTACATAAAGGTTCTTCCAGTTATAGAATAGAATACTGACTGTGAATATTGACCATCTAATCATTGTCTCTATATCTCTTCTATGAGTAGTGCTTCAGATTAAAGGAATACTATGCATATCGTGGACAGAGGATTTCTTTATATCTACCCTCAATATACACTGCTCAATAAAAATAAAGGGAACACTTGAACAACACAATGTAACTCCAAGTCAATCACACTTCTGTGAAATCAAACTGTCCACTTAGGAAGCAACACTGATTTAAAATCAATTTCACATGCTGTTGTGCAAATGGAATAGACAACAGGTGGAAATTATAGGCAATTAGCAAGACACTTGTTCTGCAGGTGGGGACCACAGACCACTTCTCAGCTCCTATGCTTTCTGGCTGATATTTTGGTCACTTTTGAAAGCTGGCGGTGCTTTCACTCTAGTGGTAGCATGAGACGGAGTCTACAACCCACACAAGTGGCTCAGGTAGTGCAGCTCATCCAGGATGGCACATCAATGCGAGCTGTGGCAAGAAGGTTTGCTGTGTCTGTCAGCATAGTGTCCAGAGCATGGAGGCGCTACCAGGAGACAGGCCAGTACATCAGGAGACATGGAGGAGGCCGTAAGAGGGCAACAACCCAGCAGCAGGACCGCTACCTCTGCCTTTGTGCAAGGAGGAGCACTGCCAGAGCCCTGCAAAATGACCTCCAGCAAGCCACAAATGTGCATGTGTCTACTCAAACGATCAGAAACAGACTCCATGAGGGTGGTATGAGGGCCCGACATCCACAGGTGGGGGTTGTGCTTACAGCCCAACACCATGCAGGATGTTTGGCATTTGCCAGAGAACACCAAGATTGGCAAATTCGCCACTGGCGCCCTGTGCTCTTCACAGATGAAAGCAGGTTCTCACTGAGCACATGTGACAGACGTGACAGAGTCTGGAGACGCCAAGGAGAACATTCTGCTGCCTGCAACATCCTCCAGCATGACCGGTTTGTCAGTGGGCCAGTAATGGTGTGGGGTGGCATTTCTTTGGGGGGCTGCACAGCCCTCCATGTGCTCGACTGAGGTAGCCTAACTGCCATTAGGTACCGAGATGAGATCCTCAGACCCCTTGTGAGACCATATGCTGGTGCGGTTGGCCCTGGGTTCCTCCTAATGCCAGACAATGCTAGACCTCATGTGGCTGGAGTGTGTCAGCAGTTCCTGCAAGACAAAGGCATTGATGCTATGGACTGGCCCGCCCATTCCCCAGACCTGAATCCAATTGAGCACATCTGGGACATCATGTCTTGCTCCATCCACCAATGCCACGTTGCACCACAGACTGTCCAGGAGCTGGCGGATTCTTTAGTCCAGGTCTGGGAGGAGATCCCTCAGGAGACCATCCGCCACCTCATCAGGAGCATGCCCAGGCATTGTAGGGAGGTTATACAAGCACGTGGAGGCCACACACACTACTGAGCCTCATTTTGACTTGTTTTAAGGACATTACATCAAAGTTGGATCAGCCTGTAGTGTGTTTTTTCACTTTAATTTTGAGTGTGACTCCAAATCCAGACCTCCATGGGTTAATAAATTTGATTCCATTGATAATTTTTGTGTGATTTTGTTGTCAGCACATTCAGCTATGTAAAGAACAAAGTATTTAATAACAATATTTAATTCATTCAGATCTAGGATGTGTTATTTTATTGTTCCCTTTATTTTTTTGAGCAGTGTATATAAGGGTGTTTCTAGATTGAAAGCAGAGCTTTTTGTTCTTTCCAAGTTGGCATTATGTGGTAAGGAAAGTAAGTTGGTGTATACTCAAGGAAAGTACATAGCAATTGTCTTTAGGTGCAGGTTGTAAATTATTGATTGGTTCTGCCTTCACTTCATATTGTGCCACATTACTGTGCCACAATTGACATTATGTAACATTATAATGCACTCTAGTTAATTTTATACCACATTACAGTGAGATTGCTGGGGCATAACTAGATGTATTATATTCCCAAAGGTAAAAGTTTTTAAATATATATAGTATATAACACAGACTTTGAGAGTAAGGGAGACAGACTTCGATCTCTCTGTGGGTGGTGGAGTTGGGTGGGGTCAGTGTTCTCTGTAGGGGTACTGTTTCTGTCACTTTGGTGTACCTGTTCTGTTAGGGGTGCTGTCCTGGCTTTCACTGGTGTTTCATGTGCTGTTAGGGGTGCTGCAGCTTTACATGTGTGTTGCTGTCCTGGCTGTCATTTTGTTGCACAAGGGGCAGGGGCACTCCTCCTGTATGCTGTTAAAAAACAGGGATGCTGGCAATGTCTTGCATGCTGTAAAAATTCAGGGGTACTTTTGTTAAAATAAAAGCACACTGGCTCTGTATGCTGTAAGAAATTAAGCGGTGCTGTTGTTAAAATAAAAGTACACTGGCCATGTATGCTATAAAAAAATCAGGGGTGCTGTTGTTAAAATAAAAGTACACTGGCCCTCTAAGCAGTAATAATTCAGGGCTGATGTTGTCAAAATAAAAACACAGTAGACCTGTATGCTGTAAAAATTCAGTGGTGCTGTTGTTAAAATATAAATACACTTGCCCTGTATGCTGTAAAAATACAAGGGTGCTGTTGTTAAAATAAAAGCACACTGGTCCTGTATGCTGTAAAAATTCAGGGGTGCTGTTGTTAAAATAAAAGCACACTGGTCCTGTATGCTGTAAAAATAAGGAGGTGCTGTTGTTAAAATAAGAGTACACTGGTCCTGTATGCTGTAACTATACAGGGGTGCTGTGAAAATAAGGGGGTACTGTTCTGTGTGATGTAATAATAAAAGGGACCTGTCCTGTGAAATGGAGATCAAAAATTTGGAGGAAAATATAGTGGAAGATCAAGAACCACTTCCAGTTCCTTGTACTAGTACTGAAGATGTTGCTGCCACCAGTCATGACATTGAAGATACAATTTCATCAACGTCTTCTGCAAAGGCCAATGCCCAAAGTTATTGAGAGCATGTAAAATCCAAGAAGCAAAAATTAAAAATCAGAAAAAAATAAATTATGTAACGAGGAACGTAAAATTGGCCATATGCCATTCACGACACAAAGTGGCAATGAAAAGACTAAGGCCTTGGCCTATAATATTGACTGTTGGCTCAGCTTCTCATGAGGATGAAAGCCCTCCTCCCACTCAATAAATTTAAAAAATGTAGCTTGTTAAAGCACAGGAAAAAACAACTCTGTGTTCAGCGATATCACAAATCCCCAAGGAGAGTCCAAGTGTTTCCTTGGTTGCTATGTCTAGGCCTGACCTTCCCAAGACCGTATGGGAAGAGGAGGATCCTACTACCATTTTGTTGCCCCCTGCAAGTGCTGGGAGGAGCACCACAAGTCAAGTTGCTGATATTAAGATTGAGGATGTCACTGTAGACGTACATCAGGATGAGGAGGATATTGGTGTAGCTGGCTCTGTGGATGAGGATTCTGATGGTGATGTGGTTTGTCTGAATAAGGCACCAGTGGAGACAGTTGTTGTCCATGGGATGAGAATGCCAATTGACATGACTGGGCAAAATACCAAAAAAAAAACCAACTCCTTTGGTCTGGAATTTTTTCTTCACAAATCCGGACAACAGGTGTCAAACTGTGTGTTGTCTGTGTCAATCCATAATAAGTAGGGGTAAGGAAGTTTACCACCTAGGAACATCCTCCCTTATATGTCACCTACAGCACATTCATCAGAAGTCATTGTCAAGTTCAGAAACTTTTGGTAAGAGTGTAAGCAGTCCACTGACACCTAAATCCCTTCTTTGTGTTGCTACCAAGCTCCTGCAAACCACACCACCAACTCCCTCAATGTCAATTTCCTCATCAGTCAGGAATGTCAATAGTCCTACAGGCCATGTTACTGGCATGTCTGACGAGTCCTCTCCTAACCGTGTCTCCTCCAGAGGATCCTTGAGTGTTATGCTTACTGCTGCTGCCACTGCTGTTGTTGCTGCTGGGAGTCGATCATTATCCCAGAGAGGAAGTTGGAAGACCACTTATAATACTTCAACTAAGCAATTGACTGTCCAACAGTCCTTTGCGAGGAAGATGAAATATGACAGCAGTCACCCTGTTGTAAAGTGGATTACTGAGGCCATAACAACTATGCTGGTGTTAGACGTGCATCCGGTATCTGCTATTTTTGCAGTGGGATTTAGACAGTTGATGGACATACTGTGTCCTCGGTATCAAATCCTGTCTTGATTGCACTTCCCTAGGCAAGCGATTCCCGGACTGTACAGGGACATTAAGGAAAGTGTCCTCAGTGTCCTGAAAATGCGGTTGTACCCACTTTCCTCTTAACCATGAACATGTGGAGCAGGGAAAACTAAGGACTACATGACTGTGACAGCCCACTGGGTAGATGTATTGCCTTCCACAGCAACAACAGCAGCAGCACCAGTAGCAGCATCTCACAAACGTCAATCCGTTCCTAGGCTGGCTATGCTGTGTATCACCGGCTTCTGTAAGAGCAATACCGCTGACAACCTCCTATGGAAAATGAGGGACATCATCGCACAATGGCTTACCCCACTCAGACTCTCCTGGGGATTTGTGATATCTCACAGCACCACCAGTATTGTGCGTTCATTACATCTAGGCAAATTCTAGCACATGCTATGTTTTGCACATAAAATTAATTTGGTGATGTAGAAGTTTTTTTAAAAATTACAGGGGCGTTCAGATTCTGTTGGTGGCCTGAAAAATTGCAAAACCACTTTCGACATTCAGCGTCTGCGTGCCAAAGACTGGAGTGCCAGCCTACACTCCTGAACCTGCCCTGCCATCACCTAAAGCAAGAGGTGGTAATGAATTGGAATTCAAATGCTCTATATGCTTTAGAGGATGGAGGAGCAGGAAAAGGGTATTCAAGCCTATACATCCACCTACAATATAGACAAAGGAGGTAAAATGCACCTGACTCATGCACAGTGGAGAATGATTTCCATGTTGTGCAAGGTTCCCCAACCCTCCAAACTTGCCACACATGAAGTCAGCACAGACACTGCCAGCTTGAGTCAGATCATTCCCCTCATCAGACTTTTGCAGAAGCAGCTGGAGAAATTGAAGGAGGAGCTAAGACGGAGCGATTCCGCTAAGTATGTTGGGCTTGTGGATTGAGCCCTTCATTCGCAGAGTTTCAAAGACCTGCTGGTGAGAAAATTGTCAACTCAAGCAGAACATGACCTGTCAACAGCTCCTCCTTCATTTTCTCCCGCAACTGGGACTGTGAGGACAAGGATAAAATTTACTAGCCAACCTTTTGGCAGTGATGCAGGACAGTCAGTTGCAAGTGTTTACATCTGGTCCAGACTGAGAGAGCTGCCAACAATTACTGACATGTCTACTGTTACTACATATGATGCTGTCACCCTTGAAAGAATGATGGAGGATTATATGGGTGACAGCATCCAAGTAAGCATGTCAGACAGTCCGTATGTATACTAGCAGGGGAAAAAAAGCAATTTGGAGGCCCTTGCTCAAACTGGCTTTATTTTGCCTAAGTTGCCCACCCTCCAGTGTGTACTCCGAAAGAGTGTTTATTGCAGCCGGTAACCTTGTCAGTGATCGGCGTAGGAAGTTTCATGATGTTCATCAAAATGAATTATAAATTCCTCCAGGAAGACCTTTACCAGCAATTGCCTCCAAAAAGTACACAGGGACTTGTTATGGTGGATACCAGTGTGGACAAATTAATGCTCTGTGGGGATGAGGATATACAGACTAAATGGGGTATAGGAATCAGAGGATGAGGATGAAGAACACATCTTGCCTCTGTAGAGCCAGTTTGTGCAAGGAGAAATTATTTGCTTCTTTTTTGGTGGGAGGTTAATTGCTTCTTTTTTTGTGGGGGCCCAAACAAACCAATTATTTCAGCCAAAGTCATGTGGCAGACCTTGTCGCTTAAATTATTTTTTTTGTTAAAGTGTGCATGTCCTGTTTATACAACATAAGGGTGGATGGGAGGGCCCAGGACAATTCCATCTTGCACCTCTTTTTTCCCCGTTGCATTATGTGCTGTTTGGATCTTAGTTTTTAAAACTGCCATCCTGTCTGCCATTGCAGTGCTACTCCTAGACAGGCCAGGTGTTTGTTCTGCCCACTTGTGTCACTTAGCTAAGTCATCCAGCAACCTTGGTGCAATTTCTTGGCCTACAAACAATATTGTGAGATGTTCAGAATAGACTGGAAATGAGTGGAAATGAATGTTATTGAGGTTAATAATACTGTAGGATCAAAATGACACCCATATTCTGTGATTTTAGCTGTTTTTATGTTTTTGTTTTTGTTTTAAATCCAGATCCAAAACCAAATCCAAAACCCCAAAGCGGGGTTTTGGCAAAACCATTCCAGATCCAAAACAAAAGTGGAGATCCAGATCCAAATCACAAAACCCGAAAAGTGTCTGCCGCACATCTCTTATATATATATATATATATAATATATACACACAGTTAGATACACACACACACACATATATATTTATATACACACACATACATATATATATATATATATATACATACATATGTGATGCCGTTATGTGAAAAGTGGTCAAGAGATCACTGTTACCAATACCGGCACCAGCATCCCACCCTATGGCTAACCCACTGGTCGGCATGCCGACCAACAGGAACTATTACCACTCGTGGGTGTCCACGATACCAATAGGGTGGAAATAGAACCTGTATCGAGCACAGCAAGCCACTGATCCCTCTGCATTGTGAGCGCAGTGACCCCACAAGAGGCTTCGTTCTGCTCACCCCCCCCCCCTCCCCGAGGCCATTTGACAGATGGAATCCCAGCATCAGTATGGTGACTGGTTGCCTCCCAAATGCTGGATACCCTGTAAAAACCCATATATACACATATATATTTATATACACAGACAGTATATGTATATATATATATACTGTCTGTGTGTAAATATACTGTGTATATATATGACACAGCAGTAGCCAGGTTTCTATAAAATCTATGTGAAAGTTTGTGATAGAGTAGGACTTGCGGTGAAATGGGGTCCCGTGGAGTGGGCCGCAAGCTTACATGATTTGTACAATTCATAAACCAAAACCCCATTATTTATTTAGATGTATATTAAAGCATTTAGGTGAATGAAGCTGCTTAGGAGAGTGCAGGGTTTTTTGTTTGGTATATTTGAGTTTGGTGGTCACAGCCCACCGCACCCCAACCCCTGGGAATGGCGAGTGCAGTGGTTCCTCGTGTTTGTTTGTATAACAGGGTTAATTTTTAATTGGCCCATTTGTGACCATATCTCTCTCTCATGCACCCCTAAGCTCATTTACCTTTAACCTGGATCAGCTGCTATTTAGGTGTGTTGGTGACTGTCTCACTTTGAAAGCAAGTAGTCTGTTGGCAGGTGAGCTGTAAACCAGGTAAGCACACTTGTGTAGTTGTGTTATTTGTGTTGGTGACTGTCTTACCTTTTAAAAGCCATAAGTGTGGCAGGTAAGCTCTAAACCAGATAAGCACATTTTCCTCTATGACACAGCAGTAGCCAGGTTTCTATAAAATCTATGTGAAAGTTTGTGATAGAGTAGGACTTGCGGTGAAATGGGGTCCCGTGGAGTGGGCCGCAAGCTTACATGATTTGTACAATTCATAAACCAAAACCCCATTATTTATTTAGATGTATATTAAAGCATTTAGGTGAATGAAGCTGCTTAGGAGAGTGCAGGGTTTTTTGTTTGGTATATTTGAGTTTGGTGGTCACAGCCCACCGCACCCCAACCCATGGGAATGGCGAGTGCAGTGGTTCCTCGTGTTTGTTTGTATAACAGGGTTAATTTTTAATTGGCCCATTTGTGACCATATCTCTCTCTCATGCACCCCTAAGCTCATTTACCTTTAACCTGGATCAGCTGCTATTTAGGTGTGTTGGTGACTGTCTCACTTTGAAAGCCAGTAGTCTGTTGGCAGGTGAGCTGTAAACCAGGTAAGCACACTTGTGTAGTTGTGTTATTTGTGTTGGTGACTGTCTTACCTTTTAAAAGCCATAAGTGTGGCAGGTAAGCTCTAAACCAGATAAGCACATTTTCCTCTATGACACAGCAGTAGCCAGGTTTCTATAAAATCTATGTGAAAGTTTGTGATAGAGTAGGACTTGCGGTGAAATGGGGTCCCGTGGAGTGGGCCGCAAGCTTACATGATTTGTACAATTCATAAACCAAAACCCCATTATTTATTTAGATGTATATTAAAGCATTTAGGTGAATGAAGCTGCTTAGGAGAGTGCAGGGTTTTTTGTTTGGTATATATATACATATATAAATATACAACACCATTCATCGACCGGCACGCCCTCTTTGGTATGTATAGCAGCTCCATAAAAATACAATACTGAACTACAGCGTAAGAACTACTTTACTGGTGCGTCTCATTATGCTACAATATGCAACAGTATATCATACAGTATACCTGTATAACAGTATATACAGTACAGACACAAATAGTACAGTATATATAGATGCAAACGAATGTGTTACAGGTACGGTATGGTCTATTGTTGTTAGGGATACGTGAGCATCCAAATCCCGCAGTATTAAGTATAATGGGGAGAAATAAAAGCTCCTCCTTAAGTTCCTGGATGCCAAATCACCGCGCTGAGCATCTCTGTACAGTATTTGTATTTGGGAACTAAATAGCACGAACAACTTGTAACATACTCTGCTGTAAAGGGTACAGCAGCAAGTATTATCTTTCTGTGTATAATGGGGAGAGATAAAGGCTCCTTTCTAAGTTCCTGGATGCCAAATCACTGTGCTTAGCATCTCTGTACAGTATTTTGCATTTGAGTACTGAATAGCACAAACAGCTTGTAACGTACAGTGGCAAGTGTTATCTTTCTAAGTAAAATGGAGAGAGATTAAAGATCCTCCGTAAGTTCCTAGATGCCAAATTACCATGCTCAGCATCTCTGTACAGTATTTTGTGATGAGTACTAAATAGCACAAACAGCTTGTAATGTACTCTGCTGTAATGGCAAGAACTGTGCACACTTCTATTGAATGTGAAGGTATATTAAAATAGATTACAAAAAATAAATAAAAATAAAATGAGTGTCAGAAAAAATAAATAAAAATACACTCACACTTTGAGAATTGAACCCAGGACTCAATATGCACCGCCAGAGATTCCATACTAAATACAATGTAGCAAGCAACCCGGTGTTACAATGAATCAGAGTTTACTTTGTAACAAGTGCAGCATGAGCAGGTTTAATTACCCCCGGTCCCAAGCGTCGTCGGGTTGTGTGACTCACGTTGATGGCAACACAACCCGAGGATGCTCTGGACCAGGGGTAAATAAACCTGTTCATGCTGCGCTTGTTTCAAAGTAAACTCTGATTCATTGTAACACCGGGCTGCTTGCTACATTGTATTTAGTATGGAATCTATGGCGGTGTATATTATATGAACTTTAGTAATCCTCTGACTGTTATTATATTCCAGTGCCTTGAGAATATTTTTTTCTTTAGTATTGACCATTGTTAGGGGACAAAACACTGCCCCTTTATAGAAGGCGAACGTCAGAATTCAGATATAAGGTTCATTATTTATATTTGCATTATCTATTTTATAACTACAGGTTTTGTACTAACACAGGCGCTTCAAATATTGTGTTAAATACAATAAATGTACAACACAATACTGTACTGTATATGAAAATCAGATAGAGAAATGCAGTCACTTTGATAGATGTGCAAATGATACAGTAGCAGTGATCCCTTCTCCTAAAGTACAACAAAGATTCTCTAACACCGACGATCTACAGTACTGTGTTGATCGAACAGTTAATTGCGTCAAAATACACTAATTTATAATAATTGGTTTGTCTACAGGTCCTGTGTATTTTAGATAGCGGAATGAGTCATTCCTGACGATTTACCCTGATTTATGTGAAACCTGTGTGCACACTTCTATTGAATGTATTACAATAGAATACAAAGAAAATATAATAATAAAGTGAGTGTCAGGGAAAAAAATACATTTGCACTTTGGGTATCAAACCCGGGACTCTAAACGTGGGAGATGGAAGCCTTCACCACTTGCCTACGTCGCTGCATGGAAGATGCACAAGTTCATGTTTAAAAGTACTGCAAGCAGCGATTCCTTCCAATTGGTGTTCGTTTATGCCATTAGGGGACTTGGACACTCATATTGCAAAACACGGTATTAAGCCACTACATCCCCCTACACCCATACCACTTCCCCCCTAGGAGAATTCACAATTCATATAGTGGACAGGGAGAGAGGTCAGGTTACAATAAATGTATAACACATTACTGTACTGTATATAAAAATCAGATAGAGAATTGCAGTCGCTTTGATAGATGTACAAATGGCAGCAGTGATCCCTTCTTATAAAGTACAACACAAATTCTCTAACGCCGACGATCTACAGTACTGTGTTGCTCGAACAGTTACTTGCGTAAGAATACACTAATTTATATTAATTGGTATGTCTACGGGTCCTCATTGCCACTGTGTATTTTAGATAGCAGAATGAGTTGCAACTGCAGATTTACCCTGATTTATGTGAAACCCGTGTGCACACACTTCTATTGAATGTATTACAATAGGTTACAATGAAAAAAATTTATAAAGTGAATGTCAGGAGAAAAAAAAATACATTGACACTTTGGGTCTCAAACTCGGGACTCTAAGCGTGGGAGGTGGAAGCCTTCACCACTTGCCTACGTCGCTGCATGGAAAAATCACAAGTTCATGTGTAAAAGTACTGCAAGCAGCGATTCCTTCCCATTGGTGTTCGTTTATGCCGTTAGGGGACTTAGTCGCTCATATTGCAAAACACAGTATTTAGTGCACTGAACATACTTTAAAGTCAATGAACTACATTATTTCTTTCACACATTAGTTGCATCTGCATACACTATTTTAATTTTTACTCTGCTTTGTCTACGGAACTTGGAAGCTCACATGCAGTAACACGGCAATTGACAAGTGTTTTAATACGTTCGTTTGCGTCTGTATAAACTATTTTTTTTTACTCTCTCCGTCTGACCATTGGTCACCATTTGTGTGGACTATATATTAACATTACACTCATCACTGACCATTTGCCAGAGCTTGTTCTGTAGATCAATCCGCCGCTATTCAATCTAAAGTACTGGATTAGTGTAGCTTTAGACACCCAGTGGTGGCGATGTGTATTGCATGCTGAATATTTACTCGTGCCTTAACGCGCCTGTCTGTGATTAAACTCAGCAACCTAAACCTACTTTTAGGTGGAGAAACAGCCAAGATAACAGAGGACCCATCTGTACATCAACAGTGAAATATTAAAGAAAGAGAGTATAGGCCCTTTAAAGGCTATATGGGTGTCATAATCAAACACGATAAGGACAGAAAAGAAAAATTACATTGATTTGTCTCATCTGTATTCACAAGAGCTATGCTCCGTTTCTGAACTCACTAACACTCCTTTCCCCCTCTTGGATCATAACCTTATCACCTGCATACTCTCCTCCATTAATTCAAACTCTGTGCTGCTGAAGTCCTCCAATCCTCATCAAACCCGCAGAAATATTAACACAATTAATCTTCAAGAACTTTCCACCTCACTCCAACAACTGCTTTCACCTATTTCTGCATTTACCTCTCCTAAGATGGCTGTATCATACCAGAACCAGACTCTAGAAATAGCCCTTGATGAAGTGGCTCCGGCTACCCATCTCATTCCACGTAGGCCTAGATGTCAACCATGGCACTCTAAATTAACAAGACATCTACAAAAACTGACACATAAACTTGAACGTAAGTGATGTAAATCTCATATTTCAAATGACTTCCTCATATATAAGAATGTCTACCACTCTTATTGAAATGCCCTGGACACTGCCAAACAAACATTTTTCCAAACTCTCATCTCTGCTCAAGCCTCTAACCCCAAATGACTCCTTAATACATTTAAATCACTTCTGAAGCCTCCCTCACCTACCCCACCAGCCACTATCAAGGCACAAGATCTTGCTTCCTATTTCAATGAGAAGATTGATAAGATCTGAAATGAAATGGTATGCTCTTCATCAGCCAGTGACCTGCTAGGTTCTTTACCTGAACCCTTTGTACTCTCTCTTCATTTGATCCCACAAATGAAGATGAAGCATTATCACTCTTCTCATCATGCTTCTCTACTATCTCTCCTCTTGATCCTTTACCCTAACAAATAAAAAAAAGCTCTGTCCCCGGTGTTCATCCCTACCTTAACTAACATCTGTAATCGCTCTCTCTACTTGTATTTTCCCTTCACTGTTCAAGCATGCAGTTAATACTCCCATTTTGAAAAAATAAATTCTGACCCTAACTCTCTCTCAAACTACCGCCCTATCTCTCAGCTCCCTTGTCTCTCTAAGCTACTTGGGAATATTGCCTACACTTGACTCACACCCTTTCTTAACTCACACAACTTATTGGACCCACTTCAGTCAGGCTTCCATTCCCAACACTCCACAGATAATTAATCCTATTCTACACATGCAGGAATCCACAGCACTCGTCAATCCCAGCAATGGGGTGCACCCTCCACCCCCAGGTTGAGGTGCAGTGGGCTGTGACCACCTGCTCACATATACATATACAAAGAATCCAGCACTTTCCTTAGTAACCTCATTCACTTCAAAACTTTAATACATAACTAGATAAATAATGGGGTTTTAGTTCATGAATTGTACAATGCATTTAGGCTTGCAGCCAACATCACGGGACCCCATTTAATTGCAAGTACTACTCTGTCACATATATTTTTCACCTAGATTTATTGGAAACCTGGCAACTGCTATCCAATAAGAGAAAATGTGCTTACCTTGTTTAAAGCTCACCTGCCAACAAACGTTTGGCTTTTAAAGGTAAGACAATCATTAACACAACTTCACTGGTGTGCTTACCTGGTTTAAAGCTCACCTTCCAACTGTCTCACCTTCAAAAGCCAGTAGTCAGTTGGAAGGTAAGCTTTAAACAATATATGTGATAGAATAAGACTTGCAGTGAAATGTGGCCCCCTGGTGTGTGCTGCAAATTTAAATGTATTGTACAATTCACGAACTAAAACCCAATTATTTATCTAGATATGCATTAAAATTTTTAAGTGAATGAGGTTACTAAGGAGAGTGCTGGGTTCTCTGTATATGTATTTGTGAGCAGGTGGTCCCAGCCCACTGTACCCAACCTGGGTGTGGAGAGTGCATGTGTGCACCCCATTCCTGGGAATGACGAGAGCGGTGGATTCCTGTATGTATATATATTTCCTAGGTGTAATAATGCTGACATATATACAGTAAATGTATTTGGACTCAATGTCATTAAACTGTCTCTCGCTCAATCTGTCACTCTCAAGGGGAGATGTAAGATGGAAGAGGTGTTATTTGTATATTTGGAAACTGCACAATGTAATGTGCTATAGTTACTGGTTCCCTGTATGTAATAATGTCTCTAGTGTTAAGTTCAAGTTTAACAGTGATCCATTGCCTACACACTTACAAGTGTCAAATAACAGAATAGCATCCTCACAAAACTCAATGTGTATTAAATTACAGAGCAACTTTTTTGGTCTATATGTAGAATTTATGAAACCGACTCACCTCTACTCTTTTGTTAGTTTCAGCAAAGTGTTAACTTTTCTTGCAGAGGAAGGACATTCATTATACTGCCATCTTTGTAGAATTTATGTGAGACTAATTTTGGAGTAATGTTGAAAGATATCATTTATTGATAGAAATGTAAATACCTGAAACAAACTCCCAGAAGATGTACATATGAAGAATATTTGTATGGGTGAATAGCACAAAGTACCTGTCACAAGATGATTGTGTAGTTCACCTTTAACAAATGACACGTCAATGGTATTGGGCCTAATTCAGAGCACCAAATTTGTTAGCAGTTGTGCAAATCCAGGTGCACTGCAAGGGGGCAGATATAACGTGCAGAGAGAGTTAGGTTTGGGTGGGGTGTGTACAAACTGATATCTAAATTGCAGTGTAAAAATAAAGCAGCCAGTATTTACCCTGCACAGAAACAAAATAACCCATCCAAATCTAACTCTCTCTTCATATGTTATATCTGCCACCCTGCAGTGCACATGGATTTGCCCAACTGCTAACAAATTTGCTTCTGCAATCAACTCTGAATTACCCCCATTGTTATTGAATGGGTGTCAGAGCCGACTGATTTTGTGAATCCGTTAACCTTAGGCCAGCCAAAGGTGTTGGTGCTGTGGTGTGGAGAAGACAGGGAGGATGGAGATAGTTCTGTTTCATATATTTATTTAAAGACATCAGTTCCAGTTGGGAGTAAAATTACAATTATTAGTCACCAAATATTAAACTGCAGAGAATGTCATAATGATTAGCAGGATCTGTATTAAAGATGCATTGAAGAAATGTTCATAAGAAGGAAATAAAACATGCCTGTAGATCAGTGAAGAATAGTCCAATATAAGCAATGGTTAATACTGAACTGTAGGAAAGAGTTAACTGGATCTTATAAATGTAGACAAATAACTGTAAAGACTGGTTACTGGAGATTAATGTCTGTATTGAAGAACTGTGGAGAATTGTCTTTGGATGATGCAAAATGTAGATACAATACTGAAAAGACTACTTGCAGGTTATTGAAGATTATACTTGAAACACTGTGAAAAAGCTGCAGCAGATGACAATGGGTTAATCTGAGTGCTGAGTAAACGAGGTCCAGGCTGTAGGAGAACTTCCACAGGCTGTGTGGTTATAGCAGACAGTCACATAAAGAGCAGGGTTCCGGGGATCCATTTGTTGTTACTTGGAGAGCACTGACTGACTGACAGCACAGCCGGAAGCTGGTGTATCTCTTGCGGTGAAGGCTGCAGGCAGACCCCTGGGAGCGGAGGCGATATCAGTACCACTGGAATTACATAGAAATCCACAGAGAGAGCACGGAGCTAGGGTACAGAGTAGCTACAACAAAGCACTGGCCAAGAATGAAATAATCCCAGACAACTTAAAGGCAGCACAAGCAAGGGATTGGCTAATACTTACCCACAGGTGCTGCATTTGGTCTCCAACATGGCAGCCTCCTATACTGCAGACACACAGAGTTGCCTGTGGCCATTCGGTCCCCGCACTCCCGGCTCCCAGAACCTGCGTTACCTCTGCCGCTGACCACGCCGCATTACCACACAGCCGCACAGCACCGCGAGCAAACGCGCCGGCAATGGACGGACCCCAGAACCGGCAGCGGTGAGTGACCGGTTCGTGACAATGTGCAAGGTAAATGCAGTGGGGTAGAGCATTACCAGCACAGCTTTTAAGGTGCTTGATCACATTAATTTTACAAATGAATCATTACCACTCTGTGGCAGTAAAACAATAGTTAAAAATGTCGGCTTGCTAAGGATAAGCACAAATTTATTTTGAGAAGTCAAAAGTGAAATACTAGAATAAATATATACATTATCTGCGATCATTACTCAAAATTTTTATGTTTGTCTCAATATTAAATTCCCCCCATTCTACTTCAAGAGATTCCATGCCAATTGAGTGTGAATGACCTGTTTCTTCTTCATCATTTTTGCGTTAATATTTCTGAATGATTCTAAATTGCACCTCAACTCCACCAATTTCTCACAGTTTATGTAATGTAATTTTACTGACTTTAGTGTACAATAGAATGGAAATGATACCTTTAGAATTGAATATTATATAATCTGAAACGTGTAACAGATTTCTGCCTACTGATTTTTAAATTGTTTTTTTATTCTTTTCTAGCTGTTTATCTAACATTACATCATGTGCTGTAACAAAAACACTCAATATAATACAAAACAATATATTGCATTTTAAAAATAAAATGTTTAGTAAAAAAAATTGCTTAGAAATCATTTGTATTACAGAATAAAATCTGAACTACCATTGTTAGGAAAGAAAAAGCCTGTTTAGAAAAAAAACATTATAGGCAGAATATTTATTGTACAAAAATGAAATAAAAATAAAAATGAGTGTCTTTTCTTTAAGCATACTAATAAAATAACACCTTTACCGATTTAGAAAGTAGACTTTCACTGAAATAGGAAGTTATTTATGCACATGAGAAGCATTAGCATGTAAATGAATACAGTAGTCAGTAATACTGACAGATTTCTAGATCAAACACGGCAAGTTATTACTGCTAGGTTACAAAGGTCCAAAATCACATTACAAAAATGTTGCAGGCTATTTTTAGATGTTATACATTGTTAAACTGTTGGAGTCTACTAAACATTATGCTCTAGATATAGTTCAAGACATTCAGTTTCCAAATTGAGTTACATTCAAGTTAATAAAAATTAGCTTAAAAATGAAATATTACTTCTAATAAAAATGTTATTTAAAGTGAAACATTTGTGAACATTTTTTTACAGAAAACTTTTTAAATTAGATAAGATAATTTGTTAACATAATTCTGCCTTAAATAATTAATAAAACCATTAGCAAGACTGCAGTCTATGATAGGAATACTGTATTTATCATTTATTACCATTTATTTATTTACAGATAATATTTTGGCCATTCACATCGGTCCCTGCCACAGTGGCGCTTACAGTTTATATTTCCTACCACATGTACATGCACACTCATTCACGCTAGGGGTTATTTTTTTGGGAGCCAATGAACCTACCAGCAGAGCTTAAAGTGGTCCTAGAGAGGTGGTGCAACTCACCCCCCCCCCACTGCCCGTGCACCTGCAGTGCAAACCACAAAAAGAGGTGTGGTCTCAAAAAGAAAGGGGTGTGGTCACCCAACAGTATCCCCAATTCAAATTACGCCGCACAGTAGAACAATCTTTTTCACATTACATCACACAGTAGTGTCCCTTATTCATGTTATGACACACATTAGCGCCCCTTATACACAAAACCCACAGTAGTAGCACCCCAAATACAAATAATGCCCACAGCAGTAGTGCCCCTTATAAAATGCCCACAGTAGTAGTGTCCCTTATGCAATGCCCACTGTAGTGGTAGTGTTCACAGTAATAGTGCCCCTTATGTAGAGCCTATAGTATTGTTGCCCCTTATGTCCCCAGAAATGATGCCCCTTATGAAGTGCCCCCTATGCAATGCCCTCATTAGATGTGCCCTATGTAGTATTGCCCCTGTAGATATTCCTCAAGTAGATGTGCCCCCTGTAGTTATACCCCTTGCAGATATTCCCCCTGTTGATATTCCCCCAGTAGATATGCCCTCTGTAGATATGCCTCTTTTAGTTATGCCCCAGTAGATATGCCCCCAGCAGATATGCCCCCTGTAGTTATGCCCACTGTAGTTATGCCCCCTGTAGATATGTCCCCTTTAGTTACACCCCCAGTAGATATGCCCCCGTTAGTTACACCCCCTGTAGATATGTCCCCTTTAGTTATGCCCCTGTAGTTAAGCCCCCAGTAAATAGGCACCCTGTAGATATGCTCCTTGTAGTTATGCCCCCTGTAGTTACGCCCCTTGTAGTTATGCCCCTATTAGATATGCCCCCTTTAGTTATGACCCCTGTAGATATGCCCCTTGTAGATATGTCCCCAGCAGATATGGCACTTACACAAAAAAAACACAATATACTCACCAAGCCCCGCTTCTGCATCTGACTACTGCTGTCCTTCCTTGTTGCCGCTCCTTGGAACTATGGGAGAGACATCATTACATCTCTCCCATAGCACACAGCACAATGCAAAAGCTGGAGCTCAGTAGTGAGCTCCTGCCTCCGGCTGCTACTGTGGGGAGGGAGTCAGGTGCCCACTGGTTACAAAATCTCAGCGGGCACCCAGCATCACCCTACGCTTAGGCTGACATCATGGGTTAGGTGGACCGGAGGAGGCAGAACTGGTTCCATCTCCAAATGGAACTGAAGGAACTAGTTCTAGCCCCTTCCGTCTCACTTTAATCTCTGCTTACCAGTATATTTTTGGATTGTTGGAGAAAACCAGAGTACCTGCAGGAAACCCATTCAAGACTGAGAAGAATACACAAACTCCACACAGTTAGGGCCATGGTGGGAATTGAACCCATGCTTTGTGCTGTGAGGCAGTAATGTTAACCATTACATCATCCATGTTGCCCATGTCAGTAAATGTACACACATGCTGTAAAGTCCTTGTGAAATTCCATTATTTTAAATAAACATTTACATACCAGCGTTATTATATACTGCGGACGCAAGGTAAATCTTATTACCATATATGATAATAGTGCACTAAATGTCGCAGCACTATGTCCCTTAAGAGAAAGCAAGTATTCACGCATATGGTATACTGAGGTCCAATGCTCAGAGATATATATGTATTTGATATTAAAAGGTATGCATACAAAATAACATATGTACAGTGTATCATTCAGTATAACATATATAAGCCTAAGTAAGTGGTACAGAGTTAAAGTTACATGGGAAACAGTTACAGCCATCATACATCACCCTTAGGTCAGTGGACAGTCATCTCCATTTAGAATCAGCAACAACTGAATTCCTGGGTAAGGGAAAATACTTATATACTGTGTATTGGAGAAGGTACATGTCTGGGGCTGGGTCTTCTGCTATTGGTCTAGGGGTGGGTCATATCAAGTACACTGGGGATCATTGGTTGGCTCAAACGGTGGATGATGACTAAGTCCTGAGAAGTGATTACCGTTGTTTACATCTGAGTTCCCGCCCCAAGACCAGTCAAACCCTCCACATTATCATACAGTAATATACATGAATCCAGTATTGCTAATAACTTGTTGCCGCAATATGTGACAATATTCTCGCAACCACCAAATTATTACTTATTTGACCCTGAACAATTTGATCCCACACATGGTATCCTTATGCAGTGCCCTTGATATTTAATGGAACAATACCTATATATATATATACACACACACACACACACACACACACACACACACACACACACACGCACAGTTAACCAGTTGTGTAAAGGCTATGTATAACTCATTGTGTAGGGGACAGGTCAGTGCTGTGTAAATCATAAAACCAGAATACATAATACCTATGACATATCATTCAAGTATCAATATCTGGTCTGTATTTTATTGAATATAAATACACAGGATTCTGAAGTGCATGAATGTGTGTTAGGCACACAATCAAGAATCTGCATGTCCTTGCTATTGTATCGTATCTGACTTCTTGTTTGTTCTGCCCTCTTTTGTAACAATGACAGTCCAGGATCTATTGACTCAACACACAACTCTCAATGGTTTGCGATTTACATTCCCAACAACGGAAAGCCTATGAGTATAGAACACTACATTGTATGTTCACAATGGCTGTTTAAGCAATCTGATATGTTTAAGACACTATTTGATGTGTATTCCTGGAGATACTACATTTGAGTGTGTGTAAGAATTATTTGCTATTTTTGTCACAGTTTGACATTTATTAACAAATGCATCTTCTACCGTAATGCGCACAGTAACTTGCCGTTATGGTCATTCGTGCCCTACCGTATCGATGCATGCATCGTAGATGCATCAATTAATAAATGCCATAGCGTAATCTAAATCTCGAAAAATACAGTATGCAATTTGACTTTGACAGATCACCCTTAGATAGTAACCAAAAACTATCACATAACTCTCACACTAAACATAATAAAAATATTTCAAACAATAATTGGTGACCTAGACACACATACTGTATGTATTCATTTTGCAAATCAGACATTTACTATAGTTAGGGAAGAGGACGGGACATCCTCTATATGTGCTCGGCGGTCGTGAGACCACTGGTTGGATGTGGGATGACATTCAACCTTTAGAGTTTGCTGGTACAGTGCTACAGCCTATGATGTCTGATCTGAATATTGCATACAAACATGTACCTACATCTTTGTACACTGATGTTCGTATTCAATATAGGTTTTGTTGGGTAGAGGGAGAAAACACAAACAAGTCGTGAAAGAGACATATAAAATTTTCATGGTATATATTCCTATCACTCCTTAAACATTGTTTCAATTTCTGGATCGCATACCAAACCTTTTTCATCATTGAACAAGGGTTATTATTTCAGGTAGTTTCCTTCCTAGGTAGCATATTCTGGCTTTAAACAAAGTGATAGGCTGATCCTGGGATCCTATAAATACATCAATATTTTCTCCAGAACCAGTTCCAGTCCCACGCTCGACACCTTAGGAACCCTCACAACAATAGAATGTCCTGGAGAAAAAATGTTTGTCAACAGAACAAGAAAGATAAAACAAATCTTGCTTATAGCAAATCCATCTTACAACTGGTATTTTTGTAATCCTTTAGTATGCTCAGGTAGTGCTCAACAGTACTGCCTCTCAGTCTTTACGAAACAGATTTTTGAGTGATATTTCTGCGATTTCACTCCCTTTACGAGTTCCTTCCGGATTAATGACTTTCTTGCAATGGGAATCGTGGACCCAAGTCTCTCTCTCTCTGCTAATTTCACTGAAATCATGCTGTCAACAAAACTTGATATGGTCCTTCCCACCTGTCTATTAGGCAACCTGAGTGTAAGAATAATTACACTGTCTCTTGGTTCACAATCAAGACAATTAGTAGTTGGCATATCATGAATCAATAGTTTTAAGTTATTTTGCTAAGTTCACAAATGCTGGCTCATCTCGATAAGGTACTGTACTGTCAACTCATTGGTGTATTTCAGATCATGGTGCGGATCGATCATGACATGAGGTTGTCTTCCAAAAAAAAAAACATTTTCAAATAGTGTGATTAGTTAAGTGGGGATCTGGGAGTGGTTCCGATGCTACATAACACTAGTTGCAGTGTCTATGACCACAATAGTCCAGTTTCAGCTATCACTTGCTCCTAATCCTAGGGATACCATATCTACACACAAATTCCTGCACAATTTTCTTTGCAATAAACACAGCAGTATTTGCAGCAGCAGGGAATGCCTCTACCTAGTTTGAGAAAACATCAGTGCACATCAATACATAGTTCAAATTCCTACAGGGTGTTAACTGTATGAAGATGATTTTTATTACCTGAAAAGGTCCGTCTGCAGGAGGAATATGGGATGGCTCTGTTGGTACTACCTTACCAAATGTTCTTCCTCATGCAAGTAAGACAGGACATTGCTTTCCTGCTCGCCTGAGAAGAGAACACTGGTACTCCAGTAAGCTTTTGCCAATTTGCACATACCTTCCTTACCCTAGGTGAGTCAGACCATGTGCCGCCTCATCTAAGCTTAGGAGGTATGCTCTGGGGCTACTGGTTTACCTTGTCCATCTCTCCAGAGTCCAGAGGACTCTTGGCCATATCCCTTTGCCTTCCAGACCTCCTTTACTTGTAGGGAACACCAATTTTGCATCTCAATCAATTTTTGTGTGGTAATCATATTGAATGTCATCAGTTGTGTGGTATTTGTATGTTGCTGCTTGCTGCCTGTTTGCAGCTTCGTCTGTATGGCTTGTTACCAAGTGAGTATTGTAAGTGTGGGCCTGGCACTTAATAACAGCCACTCTGTCTGGTTTCTGTATGGCCGTCAATGAAACTTGGGAGAGTCGGGTCCATGTATTATACCCCCTTTGTGAAAGCAAAGATGAAGAGGAAACAGTGAAGAAAACAGAATAGAGATTGGTGACAGTTAAGTTGGTAGAGGTGGAGAGAATTTTATTAAAATGACAGCTGGATTGGGCACTATGGGGAATTGATTCTTAACTACTTGGTTTTAACCTCCTTAAATCTTGTGCTTACTGTGTCACTACTGGGACTACCTCAGCCATCAATCCAGTGTCCTGTCCGTCCTAAGTTCATAGGGAACCCGGTATCTGCAATATAATTTCCTCTACCTGTGATGGACATGAATCTAGAACAGTGGAATGCAACATTAATCTTTGAGGAATATCTAACATACCTTGTACCTCCTGAGCGGGAGTACAATATATGTATTACTCATTTCAATTTACACAACAAAATCTCTGTAGAGTAATTTAGTCAGGGGCCACTGCTGCCAGGAGAAAGAGAAAAGAGTTTAGCATCATAGAGGCCCAATCGGAACTTCTGCAGGTTTTGTCAAAGGGTAATGTTGCACTTCTCTTGTTACTCCCATTTTCCGAATTAGTGTTAACCTGTGATCTTTTCCTAACAGAGAATTTTCTAGTACTACAAAAAAAAGCCTCTAGGTCATGAAAAGTATTCATTTAATCCTTCTCATCCCGTATTAAGGGTCTGTAAATGGTCCAACAAACATTACCAAGCTTATCTAGACAAGGGCATTCCTAGCTGCCCTCATCTTAATGACCTATTTCCTAGAAATTAATACTTCTTAAGTGATAGTTACCAAAAAAATGCACCCTGGGGGTTCCCCCTTCTCTGTCTGTTTTAAAACTGGGACCTACTAATGTGTGGACAGGATATTCTCCATTTATGTTATTACTTTCCTGATTTTTTTGGGGGGGTCTTACTATATATGTACTTGAATGGCACCATACTTACCAGTTCCACTGGTCTCAGCCACTTCCACTGCAGGCTATAGCTCCTTCTTTTACCTGTTGGATATTACTCCTTTGAGTGTATGAGAACTAGCTGAAACTAGAGTCGGGTCACCATCTTCTCCTGAATAAAACTTTTGAAATTCGTTAGTACATAGTATAGGTTACATTTCTTTTTCATATTTTTTATATATTTTTTCTATAGTTTGTATACTGGCTGTAACTGTTTCCACATCCACATATGGCGGTGGTGGTGTACTTGCTTTCCTTTTTTTTAACTTCTCCTTATTGCTACTACAAGTTCAGTTATTATGTTTTTGTGCTTGTTCCTTAGTTAGACTTTCATTCAGGCATGTAGTGGATTCTCTGGATTCCTCATGTGCAGGAGGACATCCTCAGCAGGATCTAAGTCAGTAGTGTCCTAAAAAACAAGAAAATGGGGAATATCTTGTGTAATACCATTTTATTCATCTATAAAAAATTCATAAAATGGGTAAAACAAATTCATGTAGATAAAAACTCTCCATATAGCTGAACAGAGCACATGCTGCACAGGTGTGATACGTATGCTGAGTATAGAGGTTGCAATTACCGGAAAGTTAGAGAACTGAAAAATCCTCAAACCAGCGTGTTCACAATCACCAGGCAGCCTCCCGGGAAATGGCGTCCTGGGTTTTCGGCAACTGCCCCTCCAAAAGCAGCAAAGAATCACGCTGTGTTGCACCAATGCATTTAAGGCCTTTCTAGGCCCTTTTTCAAGGCAGATGTGCTCTCAATAAAATCCTAGCTACTTTTATTCCTGAGCCATACAATCACAGTATCAATCACAATAGATAATGTACACCTGTGACAAACATAGCCCCTTCCATATGTTTATATCTGTTACCATGACTACCACTTCTGGTCACGGATCACCCAGCTGTATTGTAAATTCTTTTCCAGAAGTGGTAGTCCTAACCTAATACGAACCCATCAAACAGCATCATTATGTCACCCGCATGCACGCTATCTACAATAGTCTAGAGTGCGGGCTAACAGAGTCATTGTGTGTGAGTCAGGTTGCTAAGCAACTGCCCTCCAGCTCCGGGATCCATCGTCATCAGCGATACATCATTTCCATAATTTTCCAGTTGCTAGGCAATCGCTGGGTTCCGTCATCATGAGCGGAACATCACTTCCGCTCTGAGTCCCGTCTCTTTGTTGTGCCACATTGCTAGGATACCAGATTTCCTCTTATAAACATTTTTTTCCCTTTGTTAAGATAAGGAGCAATTATAAAATGCCCAGAAATGGGTTTGAGAACAGAGGAAAGAATCAAAGATGGGAGAGTAATGGAGTACAGTTACATGCTACATCACTCCCACAAAGAAACAGATATGCCCCCCTAGACAGAAATTATGAAGAAAACCATTTTTTAGGGAGACGAGGTCCATGAATCAACCAAAGATAGACCCTCATAGAAAGACACATATGGGTAAAAGGGGAGGAGTACATAAAAAATGCAAAAGAATGGCAAAAGTAAAGAAAAAATGAAAGTCAATTGGAAAAGAAAAAACCCATACATCTAAAAACAACCCAGACGAGGGAGAAGTGTCTGAAATAGAATCTACTAATCATAGCAATGTAGAGACAGGGAAAACAAATTTTCAATATCAGCTTGCATATACTGTCTAAATTTGAGATTTCTCTTCTAGAAAAAGGAATGAAGTATGCCCCTACCACCTCAATAGACAAGTTCTTGACATATATAGATATTAACAAGTTTGTAAGGAAACTTTGTCTAAATACATTTTTCCTAACTAAAGAGATGACACAGGATTTGGGTGAAATGGAGCTACTCCTTTCAAACCCAAATCTGTCTTTTTTCCACATCACATGAAAGGAAATTAATGTACATAGAAACTTTCACATTATTAGTCCAAGATGATCTGAGAGAAATTAATACACGTGGAGTCAAATATAATTTAACATTTAAAGAAAGGGCGGCGCTCAAATCCCTAAAATCCAACAATGCATTGGTTATTAAACCTGCCGACAAAGGTGATGGGGTAATCCTCATGGACAGGGCTTGGTATGTCAATGAAGTTGTACTTCACTTAACCGATAGAACTACATACCATAAATTAAGGGCACATCCTACATCTAAAATTCAGCAAAAGTTAGAGAATCTTGTCAAAAAGTATGGAACTTTAAAAGTTCTGAATGAAAAAGAACAGGAATTCGCTGTTAATAAGGAACCTGTCATTCCTTTGTTTTACCTCCTCCCCAAGGTCCATAAGGATGCACAACACCCACCTGGATGAACAATTGTGTCGGGCATCGAATGCGTAACTGCTAATTTATCAGAATTGATTGATTATCACTTACAACCATTGGTATTAATCAACAGATCCCATCTGAAAGACACGAAGGCTCTGTTGAAATTCCTACCCATGGGAGGATGGCATGCTGATAGTTACAGCGGATGTTAAATCCATATACACGATCATAGATCATGATGCATGAGTAGGAGCAGTTTCTGAGTTTCTCAACAAGAGTGAGATTGATAATAACATTCAAAACTTTATAATAGAAGCAGTATGGTTCATTTTGGTCAACAATTACTTCATGTTCAATGGAGACTTTTATCGTCAAAAGGTCGGGACGGCCATGGGCACCAGGTTCGCCCCAAGTTATGCCAACATATTTATGGGGAAATGGGAATCGGACTATACCTGGGAACCCAAGACATTTGGGGCAAGCCTGGTGTTGTGGAAACATTACATCGATGACATTATTTTCCTATGGAGAGGAGGAAGGGAGGAGTTGGAGAACTTCTGTACCTACTTGAATAGTAATCCACACAACATAAGTCTAACTTTCCACATTAGTATAGAAAGTATAGATTTTTTGGATATCACGCTGTATGTAAAGGAGGGAAGATTGTGTACTAAGACTTATACCAAGCATACGGACTCCCAAAACTTACATAGATAGAAATAGCTGCCATCATAGAAACTAGCTCCAGTCAATACCAAACAGCCAGTTCAAGAGAATTAGATGGAACTGCTCAGAGGACATGGTTTTTAAGCAACAGGCAGACCATTTAGAAAAAAGATTCCATGAATGTGGATATGAAGTTGATCATGTAAGCGAAGCCAAAGAACAAACTTTGAGTCTGAATAGGGAAGAACTCTTGAAGAATAGGGAACAGGCAATGAATGGACACAATCGCTTCGAATATGCTTTTGTGACAAATTATAATATACAGCATAAGTCATTAGAACACACAATCAGGAAACACTAGAACATCTTGAAAAAAGATCCAATATTAATGGAGGTCTTGCCAGACAGACCAGTGTTTATATACAAGAAGGCTCCAAACTTTAAAAATAGCTTAGTCAGAAGTGATCTTCCAACTCTAAAGAAGGAGGGGCAGATCAACACCAAAGGATTCCATCGATGTGGGTCATGTATAGGATGTAAAGCAATCAGGACGGATAGCGGGAAGAAGTTAGAAAAGTTAGAAATTAACGGACAAACACATACGATATGTGACTTTATAACATGTAACGTCAGGAATGTTGTTTACACAATTGTATGTTCTTGTCACATGTTCTATATACTGTAGGTAGGACATCAAGGCCTCTAAAAGTGCGTATAGGTTAACATCTTAGGAATATACAGAAGGGCCTTGAAACTCACTCACTGTCCAGTCATTTAAAAAAAAATCATAACTGTGATGCTAGTCATATTTTAAGGTATGTAGGGTTAAAACGGGTGGAAGCTAATCACCATCAAAAGAACACCCCTAAACTATTGCCCAAAATGGAAATGCAGCTGATATATAAGTATAATACACTTTTACCTGGGGGGCTTAATTCAGACTTTGAGGTCAAATGGTTCTTATGAATATTGAAATAGAAAACCATATGTTTTGTAATTTTCTATGAAACATTATATGTTAATAATTAATTTATCCAATCAATTTTCAGTTAGTTGTAGATACTTTGAAGATAATGAACATTTGTTTAATATCGCCCAATATGAGATATGGGGCTATGCTGAAAAATGGCTGTACTTTTATGATTATCAGGCTATTGCATGGATTTCCCCAAAAGACAACTTTTCATATAAAAACAACACTGTTAATATGGACCATCTTAACAAAGGGAAAAAAACAGTTTATAAGAGGGAATCTGGTATCCTAGCAATGTGCCACAACAAAGAGACGGGACTCAGAGCGGAAGTGACGTTCCGCTCATGATGATGGATCCCAGCGATTGCCTAGCAACCAGAAAACAACGGAAATGACGTATTGCTGATGATGATGGATCCCGGAGCTGGAGGGCGCTCGCTTAGCAACCTGATTCAGACACAATGACTCTGTTAGCCCGCGCTCTTAACTATTGAAGATAGCATGCATGCGGGTGATATAATGGCGCTGCTTGATGGGTCCGTATTAGGTTAGGACTACCACTTCTGGGAAAGCATTTACAATACTGCTGGGTGATCCGTGACCAGAAGTGGTAGCCATGGTAAAAGATATAAACATATGGAAGGGGCAATGTTTGTCACAGGTATACATCATCTATTTTGATTGATACTGTGATTGGATGACTCAGGAATAAAAGTAGGTAGGATTTTATTGAGAGCACACCTGTCTTGTAAAGGCTTGAAATGCGTGGGTGCAACACAGGGTGATTCTTTGCTGCTTTTGGAGGGGCGGTTGCCGAAAACCCAGGACGCCATTTCCCGGGAGGCTGCCTGGTGATTGTGAACACACTGGTTTGAGGATTTTTCAGTCAGTAACTTTCCGGTAATTGCAACCTCTATACTCAGCAAACTTATCACACATGTGTTGCATGTGCTCTGTTCAGCTATATGGAGAGTTTTTCTCTACTTGAATTTGTTTTACCCATTTTATGAAATTTTTATGGAGGAATAAAATGGTATTACATGAGATATTCCACATTTTCTTGACATTACTGACTGAGAACCTGTTGAGGATGTCCTCCTGCACATTAGGAATCCAGAGAATCCACTACATACCTGAATGATAGTCTAACCTAGGAACATATACAAACAAACAACTGAAAAGCATTTGTTGTTGTGATATATATATTTCCACTGCAGTTTCATTATCTACAAAATAAGCGCCCAGCACAGTTCACACCTATTTCTTATCTCTATTGTATTTTGGGGGAGAGGGTTAAGCCCCCTCATGGTGTTATATTGTTCAGGTAGCTATTTCTGCTCCATTTCTATCTTTTAGTTATTATGTTTTCATTCTTATCTTATATGACTTTGGTCAAACATATCTGTTTTCATACTACCTGCAATACCTCAGGATAAAAACCACATACTTACCCATCTTCCGCATTTTATATCCAACAGACCCTCTAGGCCCTTCTTCAACCTGAACCATGGTTGGGTCACCCATCCCACGCGTAAATTTAGTGCTAACTTTGGTGGCTTTTACCAAAATGCTAAATAACTTCTTTGTGATGGCAGTGGGGAATATTACAAGCTGTCCTCCACACACTCCTACACACTAATGATGCCATGTCCTGTCAATGTTCTGGCTGAGAAACACCTTATCAATCACCCCATTAGCCAGTCGCCTTTTTAGTGTGGCCCCTACCTACTTGGGTTTTGTTCCACTAGAATTCCAGGTGAGAAACACTGTATCGATCACCCCATCTAGCAGACTTCTACCGGAAATTCAACTGAGAAGAGAGCGTCAGTGTTCCACTTTTACACAAATCACGTATGTGTATGATAAGTAATTCGCCACGACACACAGGTACTTGTTATCTGTGAGCCCTACGATTAGGGAGACAATTTAACTAGGCTATGCCCCCGGAACCTGGATAATCGGTTTCAAATGGGCTACGATTCCAACACCCTTATATAACGTGAGGTAGCGATCCTCCATGCCACTGAACCTCTCTTTGGATCAGTGTAATCACTGCGGTACCTCTCATATTCACACTCATACAATTCACTTCCAATCTTCACACAAACAATATTTTTCTGTACAGAAAATTAATCATTAACCAGTGATTGATAACATCCCCCTAGAGGTATTAAACTTCAATATTTTATTTGCTATTGACTATAATTTAAATGCTATAATTCAGATTGGATAGCTATATTGCAGAACATACACTGATATAAATATACATACATTTATATAATACTATAACATATATATATGTATATATATATATACACACACATTAATTTATTGCGCTCTATGAAACCCTCACACAGCATATATATTTATACAAATATACTGAATGTAGCTTCCATAGCAGCCTAATTTGCATCTCAACAGATGTACACATACTCTACTCCTGTCCAAGAGTAGTTGAACAAGTTCATTAGCATTTCAATTGCCTAGCTGATGTAATAGATAAAGGGTCTCATCTTATACACTCATTATCTCCAGTTCTAAGACAAATTATAAAAAACTTTCTCATCTGAGTGGATTTTTCTTACATCAAGTATTACTCTTAACATTAATCTCACTAGGTCTAATTGAAATACTATTTATAATTGACTATGGCATGGGTTAATTAAATTCATTGGTAGCTTTTACATGGCAATGGACTTGTATATATATATATATATATATATATATATATATATATATATATTGTTTACTTGTGACAAAGGTAACAGATTGTTTAACAATGGCTTATTATGGTGTTTAATTCAGGAACAGCCGAAAGTTAGCTGTTAGCTAAATGGGTAGGTAGTGACTTTAAGTTATGTTGGTTTTGATAAGACCAATGCAGATTAGACCTAAAATGGCCACTGCTCCTCCCCCCTCCAAGCCATGTGCTTGGACACAAAATGGAGTCCAAGCCATGCGGCCAGAACACACAAACACTAGCTCTCTCTTTTCTCACAAGTAAATCCCAAACTATACAAGCACCGTAAATTGCCCTGATGGACAATTCCCACTGCATGGTAACAAAGTTTCCACATGCTCCATCTTTTTCAGCGTGAATTAAGCTTTGTTACTTCAGGCCTGTGTTAGCACTATGCGAGTAAGATGCAGCATGGTAACCAAGCTATATCCATACTATGCGAATTAGATGCATGCGCCAACTTTTAAACTCTCTTTAAATTTACTTAACAGATAAACAATCCAATCTGAATCAAACATAATATGACTTATTGAACCCTGTTAGCAACAATAAAGAGTACACTGTAACATTTCTAATATTGTATGTTTTGTCACACCCAAATTATACAAATAAATCTATTGTCCCTTGATTCATATCAGCGCCTTAATGATAGCTCAAAATGGATGCGGTTTATTGGCATCAGATGCGTCCACCATTAGCCAGTAGACCACAGTGTCTCTGTACTGCACATCATAAAAGTACGTTATATCGCGGATGTAGCCCCCAACTATGAAATTCCATTATTTTAAATAGACATTTACATATCAGCATTGTTATATACTGTGGATGCAAGGTGCATCTTATTACCATATATGATAATAGTGCTCTAAATGTTGCAGCACTATGTTACTTAAGAGAAAGCAAGTAGTCACACACATGGTATACTGAGGTCCAACGCTCAGAGATATATATGTATTTGATATTAAAAGATATGCATACAAAATAACATATGTACAGTATATCATTCAGTATAACATATATAAGACTAAGTAAGTGGTACAGAGTTACCGTTACATGGGAAACAGTTACAGCCAGCATACATCATCCTTAGGTCAGTGGACAGTCATCTCCATTTAGAATCAGAAACAACTGAATTCCTGGGTAAGGGAAAATACTTATATACTGTGTATTGGAGAAGGTACATGTCTGGGGCTAGGTCTTCTGCTATTGGTCCAGGGGTGGGTCATATACAGTACACTGGGGATCATTGGTTGGCTCAAACAGTGGACGATGACTAAGTCCTGAGATGTGATTACTGTTGTTTACATCTGAGTTCCTGCCCCAAGACCAGTCAAACCAACCACATTATCATACATTAATATACATGAATCCAGTTTTGCTAAGAACTTGTTGCCACAATATGTGACAATATTCTCGCAACCACCAAATTATTACTTATGTGACCCTAAACAATTTCATCCCACACACGGTATCCTTATGCAGTGTCCTTGATATGTAATGGAACAATACCTTTATATATATATATATATATATATATACACACACAGTTAACCAGTTGTGTAAATGCTATGTATAACTCATTGTGTAGGGGACATTTCAGTGCTGTGTAAATCATAAAACTAGAATACATAATATCTATGACATATCACTCTTAATTCAAGTGTCAATATCTGGTCTGTATTTTATTTAATATAAATACACAGGATTCTGAAGTGCATGAATGTGTGTTAAGCACACAATCAAGAATCTGCATGTCCTTGCAATTGTATCATATCTGGCTTCTTGTTTGCTCTGCCCTCTTTTGTAACAATGACAGTCCAGGATCTATTGACTCAACACACAACTCTCAATGGTTCGCAATTTACATTCCCAACAATGGAAAGCCTATGAATATAGAACACTACATTGTATGTTCACAATGGCTGTTTAAGCAATCTGATATGTTTAAGACACTATTTTATGTGTATTCCTGCAGATTCTACATTTGAGTGTGTGTAAGAATTATTTGCTATTTTTGTCACAGTTTGACATTTATTAACAAATGCATCTTCTACCGTAATGCACACAGTAACTTTCCGTTATGGTCATTCACGCCCTATTGTATTGATGCATGCATCATAAATGCATCCATTAATAAATGCCATAGCGTATTCTAAATATCAAATTATGCAATTTGACTTTGACATCCTATACTGTATGCTGTCAGTTTTAGACTACCTCCGTAATTTATCTGTGCTAAAATAGTGCTTATTTGAGTCTCATTCGTGATTTAAATATGTTAGGAAATAATGAAGACATCATTGTTGTTATGTAATTATTCATACTTGTATATGCTTATGTTTTTAATTTATTTATGTAATATACAATATAAATTTTTTACAAAGTAAATTGTTCAAAAAGCTTTAAAAAATTGTCAATGTCCAATCACATCCACATCAGGAGATATGTAAAATCAAATAATTAAAATAATTATTTATTTTAGCCTATATGTGCATATGCCTTATGGATTAGTCAGTCATGAATTTTTTTTTGGTGGTTTTGATTGTGAACACACAGCTCTTCTCCATGGTGACTTCTAGAACTGTTTCAAAAGAGAACAGGCCTTGCATTCTATTTGAAAAAAAAAAAAAGGATTTTAATATTCTCTTCTCCTTGCACTTCTGACTATTGTAAATAAAACATGCACATACTGTATACACCATTATAAAAGTTCACACAAATATAGGGTTGAGCAATGGTGAAAGCATGTTTTAAAAAGGAGCTTTAATAATAAAAAAGTAAAGAATACATTGCAAATTCAAGTGTATATTTATATATAAAGTCTATTTATCAGTGATATGTTAAACCTAGAATGATGTTTAATAGATGAGAGATATTACGATGAAAATAATGCCATCTTGAGAGAAGGTTCTATGAATAATTTTGGATGTTTATGATTATATTCAGATGGACTGAGAAGTTAATCTACCAATGGGGGATGAGAGAGGTGGATAAAGAGGCACATTGATGATGATTATCTAATCAGGTGGCTGACGAAGGTAAAATACATAATGAAAAGAGAGTCTACCCGGAATTGGTCAGATCAGGTGGAGAAGGGGATTCAGTATGGGATACTGGCGGATGGGATCCCAGCGGTCAGGAGACCGAAGCTGATAGCCAAAATCCCGTCAGAGAGCACAGTGAGTCTCCTTGCAGGCCCGGTGGCAATCTATGCTCACCACACTATTTTATTCCCCCTCTGGTGGTAGGGGCAATACTGGTAGTGTGTTGGGATTCTGTGTGCCAGCTTGTCACCTGCTGTTTGGTTTCCGGCATCTGTATCCTAACTGCTGGAACACCGACATCCAGGAAACTAAACACATCCCAGAGAAGAAATTGGAAGTTGGGAGGGTATATGTTTAAGTTGCCAGCAGTCGGGATCCTGGCATTCAGGATACAGGCACCAAAATACCAACCAAACAGGACTATTCTCACTCTATCAGGAGACTGACACTGGAATCCTGAAAGTCGGAAACCCAGACAGAGAACACAGCGAGTTCCCTTGCAGGCCCGGTGGCAAGCTTTACTCGCCACACTATTTTATTCCCCCGCCGGTGGTGGTATGGACGACCACCCAAGTGGGAAAACTGGTAGTGTGTCAGGAATCTGTACACCGACATGTCACCCGCTATTGAGTTTCCGGCATCGATATCCTGACTGTCAGGATCCTGACAGCCAGGAAACTAAAAGCATCTAATGGAAGGAATTGGAAGTTGGGAGGGTATACGTTTAACTTGCCGGCAGTCGGGATCTCAGCGTACAAGATACAGACACTGGAATCCTGACAGCTGCCAATGCCGGCTGCCACAATACCTCCCAAACAGGACTATTCCCACTGGTGGGTGTCCACGACACCCATAGAGTGGGAATAGAACCTGTGGTGAGTGCAGTGAGTCATTGAGCCCACAGTGTGGTGAGCACAGCAAACCCACAATGGGACTCTTTGCGCTCGCCCCACTGCCGGAATACTGGCGTCCGGGATGCTGTTGCTGATATACTGATAGCAGGCATCTTGGCCGCCGGTAAATCATACAGAACCCATTGGGAGGAATCGATGACTTGTATAACAAGGTTCCTAAGATCATAAAGATACTTTTTAGAACATACTTTAATCATTATATGCCCCCATGTTTGCTTGAACTGCAAGAAAAGCTGAGCCAAACAGGAAAAGGCTTGTTTGAAAAAGGGGAGTAGCAACATAAAAATATACACTCCATCTGGAACAGAAGTTCATTATAGCAGAACACTGTCAATTGTGGTGGACAATTTAAACCATTATCCAAATATTTTTACTTTGTCACCAGTCAGTTCAGAAAACAGTACTTTTGAATGATATTGCTATTGTAGAAAATAACATTACACACAGTAACTAGCAGATTGTTTTTACATTGTAGAAACTTTAGATTGCATTTATCACTTAATATCTTAACAATAATAATCTAATACTGTAATAATATAATAATAATAATAATAATAATAATAATAATCTATAACAGTTGATAGGTCTGCAGAACTGTCTTGAAATACACAATCATGTGTACAATGGATGTTCAAAGCTTGTACACAGTCATCTCGAATGACTCAGGCTTGAGAGCTATGGAGCGAATAATTTTCAAAATCTAAATATTTCACTGTTTATGTAACTTCTGGCATACATGTTAACACATAACTATTTCTTGTACAGTGGTGAATATTACATCCAACTTACAGGGTGTGCCATGGGATCGAATGGGGCACAGAGATACACAAACCTTTTCATGTTTGCACAGGAGTGGATCTTCTTTGGAACACATAACATACAAGCGAAGACATTACTATACACACGCTACATAGATGATCTTCTCCTGTTCAGGACTGGACCAGAGATGGATATTGTTGAATTGTTGGCAAACATCGATTGGAGCGACACCCCTATTAAAATAACTGCGCAATATAGGGGTTCAGAGATACACTTCTTGGATGTACTGATTAACATCAAGGATGGGAACATTTGCACGTCCATGTACCACAAAACTACAGACCGTAATACGCTATTGATGAAGAACAGTTTTTGTCCTCCAGCCCTTAAAAGGGGCCTTCCCAAGTCTCAAATGTTAAGGATTGCCAGAATAACCAGTGACCGTACCCACTTGAATCCAGCTTTGGACAAACTTATTACCACATTTCTACAGAGGGGGTACCATAAAAGCTCTGTAGACACCATGAAGAAGCAGGTAATACGAATTCCTAGACACAATTATTACATGGTTCACAAATGACCAATAATAATAATAATAAGATTCCTTTCATTATCGAATACACTACAGCCAGTTCTGTCATGACTAGGGCAACACGGGCCCTTTGGCCAATTGTAAAAACTGACCCTGCTTTACCATCCTTTACAGAGACCTCTATCATGCCCTTTTACAAAAGAGGGCACAATTTGCGTGACATTCTAGTAAAAGCTGATGTGACTAAGAAGAAAACCCTAATTCATAAACAAGGCTGCTACAGATGCCCTTCCTGCACAACCTGTAAACTTATGGATACAGGTCCACTGTTGACTCACCCGAAGTCCAAGCAAACATTTAAGATTAGACATTATGTAATGTGAACAATGTAATTTGTCATCTATGTCATCACATGCCCTTGTGGTTTGATATATGTGGGCCAAACCATACGGACCTTTAGAGAATGGATTGCGCTTCATCACTCTGCCATTAAGGCAGCACTTGAAGGAAAACAAAATAATCAATCAGTAGCCCGTCATTTCAAAACCGCACAGCATCAACTCCAGTAGCTCAGATATACTATTGTGAACCATATTCCTTCCCACAATAGAGAAGGTGACAGAATTAAACAGTTGGCTCAGCGGGAAATTGAATGGATACACCATCTATCTGCTGTAGCGCCCGAGGGACTTAATGAACACATCGCATGGAGAGTCTTTCTTTAGTCACAATTCCTATATCATGGTGACTTTGCCCATCAGCCTATCCTGTATATAAACATAGTGTCCATATAATGACCTTATAATGATCTTACTACATCAGTATCAGTCTGTATTTATCTTTTATGTGATATGATACTTTATCTAAAAATGTTTACATCTTTTCACACAGACTAATATTCCACGTCTGCATCTCTGTCCATTGTGTAATCATACAGGCATTATGATAATAATATTTTTCTATGTTGCTCTATTATATTAACATATTGTATGTATTGGATAATAGTTTTAATAGCCCTTTACAGACTTCATCTCTTTTGTTTTTAACATTGTTTAGTCTTATTTGTAGTCACGCAGGTATTTCCTGCACTTTACACATTGATTTCTCTTATCGCATCTGCAGGAAGCAGATGGGGGACAGGGGCGTCTGAGGTTGCCTGGTAATCGAGTGATGTCATCTTTCAGTCATGGAGCTCCGGAGCTGACCGGAAGTCCCGCCCACCGCCGGCTCCGGGCAGACAGCGCGAATGGCACACACAGCACTTTATCATGACTCCTTTATAAGGTAATGTAATGCACCTCTGATTGTTAGTCTTAACTAGCATAGAGCCTTGAGAAAAGCGCCCTGCATGGCATTGAAACGTCAGCAAGCTATGCCTTTTTTTCACAGGTTGATGCACTGAAGACCTCTTATTATCAAGACCGCTGAATGACGCCTGGTTTCTTCCTTAAGGAGGGGGGACAGAGCAGTTCCATCCTAGGAAACCATTGCATCTTTCTCTCTCTGTCTATCTGTCTATCTATCTATCTATCTATCTATCTCTATATATATATATATATATATATATATATATTCATTTCTGAAGCGGCACTCAATGAAAACAGGAGTCAGCAATTGATACCAACGTTTCAATGCTCTATTGTTAGCATTTTCATCATGGTGCAGAACGAACATATACAAACTGCAACACTCACTTAAATACCTCCAGATTGTCCATGCTGCCACACACCGCCAGGGCAAGCGTTTCAAAATGACATCACTGGATAGAGACCTGTGGAAGCACAGAATGAACCAGTCACCTAGGAAACCAAAATAACCATATAAAGACAGAATACTATCAGTAGATTAAATATTCCCAGTCTACTCAGTAATTATGTATATGCATACATGTATAGTACGATTATGTAAGCAGGCTAATATTATTAATCTCTACTAGACAATACTTTAATATCAACGATCAGTACCCGAATAATACTAAGATGTTGCCAAACTGAATATATCTGTACATTAATGTAGAACCACTTATAGCTAGTATTAAACATTATGGGCTATAGCATATTGCTTAATAGACCTGCTAATATCTCCAAACTAACATATAAAGATAAGAAAAGGACCACCCAGTTCAAAGAAATCCAAGAGAAGTTCCAGGCAACAATTTACAGGAAGCATGCTAATCTCGCATGCTCGTTGAGATCCCTAGGGGCCAATGTGTCCAGTCGATGTATCCACCTATTTTCAGCTTGGAGTAACAGTAAAGGTCTATTACCACCCCATGCTGGTGCTGGTATATGTTCAATAATCTGATAATGTAATGTCACCAGGCTATGCTTGGCCTCCATGAAGTGACGCGCCACTGGCTGGTCACTTTTTTTGGTAGGGATGGCATTTCTGACAGACCAGTGATGTTCTGCCATGTGTTCTGTAAAGGCGCACTCGGTTTTGCTGGCATAGTGATGTCCGCACGGGCAGCTGATAAGATAAGATGCCACAGGATATCTAGTCCAGCTCACATATGAGGTTAGTGAAGATAATATACCCTTTCTGGATGTCAACATTACCCTAGAATCCCAACAACTTAGAACATCTATACACTTGAAGTAGACAGATAAAAATTCGGTACTAAGACATGACAGCTACAATCCACTCCCTCTGAGAAAGGGGTTACCTTATTCTCATATTTAAGCGTAAAAAGGATAACAAGCGACCGTGCACAAACATGGACCGATTTGACCACCATGGTGGATAAGTTTGTAGAAAGGGTCTACATATGTCAAGAGTTGGAACAGATCAAAAACAGGGAATTAAATATGCCCCGTGATAATACCCTAAAACCACGACAAGTCACCAATCTTTCAGAGACAGTAATACACTGGGTAAATAAATATACAATTCATAGCTCCAATTCACAGGTGGTGGCCTAAAAAATATGATTTTAATTACCTACCGGTAAATCCTTTTCTCATAGTCCATAAAGAATACTGGGTTTCCATTTAGTATCATGGGGTATAGACAGGTTCACTAGGAGCCATGGGCACTTTAAGCATTTGATAGTGTAGGCTGGATCCTCCCTCTATGCTCCTCCTACCAGACTCAGTCTAGGAAACTGTGCCCGAGGAGACGGACATACTTTAAGAGAAGGATAGATAAGCATAGTGGTGAGATTCCAAACCAGCACACACAGCAAGAGGAAAGCCAAGCTAACCAAACTTAAAACAGGAACAGCAATGTCTGAACCAACAGTATCCTCTATGGACTACGAAAAAAGAATTTACCAGTAGGTAATTAAAATCCTATTTTCTCTAACGTTCTAGAGGATACTGGGGTTCCATTTAGTACCATGGGGATGTACCAAAGATCCCAAACCAGGCGGGAAAGCAGTGGCAAACACAGGATTTCTAGTGGGGGGTTTCCAAATGCAGTCCATAATCTCCTACTCTGTAGAACATTGTAGCAAGTGTGGGAGTCTTGGGGAGCAGTAGAAGTACCTAGTACAGACCCTGTACATTATTGTTCACATTTATCTTTTTATACACTGGTTACTGTATGGAATACAGTATTAATATTTAACACTATAGATGGTCTATAGTATAGGCTGTATTTAAATAATATAAATAAGTGTTCAGGAAAAGGAAAAACAAACCGTAATAAATACACAAACATAATAGAACCACAGTACTACACTTTCTAAGCACACATTCTCTCATATCATGATAAGGCTCCTGTCTCTTCTACCTGGCAGCTGCTCTCTGGTCCTTTGCACTGAGGACTCAGCTCCTCTCACAGCAAACTTGGTAGATAAAGCTGCTACACTGGGCATGTGCAGCAGCTCTGCTCTGTACCTTAAACTGCATGATGTGACAGCAGCTCTAGTATTTGTATTATATATCATTGCTATTGTCATAATTTAAGCCACTTGGCAAGAGGAGAGGGGTTTCTGGGAAACCAGAAACCCCCCTGTGTGTGCGTATGGAGAGTGCTGAGGTTCCTGCAGAACTGATTGACCAAACTGAAGGCCCTCAGAGGCCAAAGTATCAAACTTGTTTGTCTGCTTGTGTGCAAGAGGCATTGAATGGGAGCAGCATTTGGAAGGCATGCTGTTCCTTGTAGTGCCAATGGGAGATCCTGGGGGTGGCTCCTGGGTAAGTTAGCTCTCTGTCTGGAAGTGTTTTAGTAATAGCTTTTATCATGAGGCCTACTGTGACAAATTACATGGCCCTATGTGGGCACTGCTATTATGTAGGTTAGGACTGCTGTATCGGAGAAGCCGTGACGTGGCCAGCAGCTAAACATGTGTTTGCAAACATTTGTGACTAATTCTCTGAATTATATTACCAGATAGGTTCAGGGATGGTTACAGGTAATTTTCAGTGTGCGGAAGGGATTTTAGGGGTGGGGGATTTGCACTCCCCTCCTCTCTGTCTGTTGTTTGTCTGTGACCCCTCCCCCTTCCAGCACCTGATATATAATTATCTCCAGGTATGATTGAGCAACTGCCAAATTGTTTGTCTGCTTGTGTGCAAGAGGCATTGAATGGGAGCAGTATATGGAAGGCATGCTGTTCCTTGTAGTGCCATTGGGAGATCCTGGGGGAGGCTCCTGGGAAAGTTAGCTCTCTGTCTGGAAGTGTTTTAGTAATATCCTTTATCATGAGGCCTACTGTGACAAATTACATGGCCCTATGTGGGCACTGCTATTATGTAGGTTAGGACTGCTGTATCGGAGAAGCCGTGACGTGGCCAGCAGCTAAACATGTGTTTGCAAACATTTGGGACTAATTCTCTGAATTTTATTACTAGATAGGTTCAGGTATGGTTACAGGTAATTTTCAGTGTGCGGAAGGGATTTTAGGGGTGGGGGATTTGCACCTCCCTCCTCTCTGTCTGTTGTTTGTCTGTGACCCCTCCCCCTTCCAGCACCTGATATATAATTATCTCCAGGTATGATTGAGCAACTGCCAAATTGTTTGTGTGTTTGAACCTGACCATGTAGCTGCTCGATAGAGCTGTAAAGCCGAGACACCATGGGAAACCACCCAGGAAGAACCCACTGACCTTGTAGAGTGGGCCTGTACAGATTTTGGACATGGCAAACCTGCCATGGAATAAGCATGCTGGATAGTAAGCCTGATCCAGCATGCAATTGTCTGCTTTGAAGCAGGACACCCAATTTTATTGGGATCATAAAGAACAAACAGCGAGTCCAATTTTCTGTGATGAGCTTTTCGCTTTACATACACCTTCAAAGCCCTCACAACATCCAAAGACTTTGAAGTAGCGCAATTGTCAGTGATAAACGGAACCAAAATAGGTTGGTTGATGTGAAACGATGACACCACTTTCAGAAGAAATTGCTGACGAGTTCTGAGTTCAGCTCTGTCCTCATGGACAATTAAATATGGACTTTTGTGAGATAAAGCCCCCAGCTCCGACACATGTCTTGCTGAAGCCAAGGCCAACAGTGTGACGGTCTTCCACATAAGACATTTTATGTCCTCCTCCCGTTCAAACCCGTCCGATTGGATGAACTGCAGCACCACATTTAGATTCCAAGGTGCTGTGGGAGGCACAAAGGGAAGTTGGATGTGCAGAACACCTTTCAAGAAAGTCTGGACCTCAGGGAGAGAAGTCATTTGTCTCTGAAAGAAAATGGACAACGCCGAAATCTGGACTTTTATGGTGCCCAGACGTAGGCCCACACCCACACCTGCCTGCAGAAAAAGCAGAAAATGTCCCAGATGAAATTCCACCGCAGAATAATTTCTGCTCTCACACCAAGAGACGTATTTCTTCCAAATACAATGGCAATGCTTAGACATTACCCCCTTCCTGGCTTGGATCATAGTTGGGATAACGTTGTTAGGGATCCCTTTCCTGGCTAGAATAAGCCGTTTAACTTCCATGCCATCAAACGTAGCTGTTGTAAGTCCTGATAGACGAAAGGGCCCTGTTGCAGAAGATCCTCACGAAGAGGTAGAGGCCACAGATCTTCGAGGAGCATCTCCAGAAATTCTGAATACCAGGCCCTTCTTGGCCAGTCTGGAGCAATGAGTATTGCTTGAACCTTTTCCCTTTTTATTTACTTTAGAATTCTTGGGATCAGAGGAAGTGGAGGAAACACATACAGTATCTGATAGACCCATGGAGTCATCAGAGCATCTACCGCCACTGCATGTGTGTGTCTCTCGACCTGGAACAATACTGCCTGAGCTTCTTGTTGAGATAAGAGGCCATCATGTCAATCTGTGGATATCCCCATCAATGTGACAAGAACACTTCTGGGTGAAGGCCCCACTCCCCCGGATGCAGATTGTGTCTGCTGATGAAGTCTACTTCTCAGTTGTCTACTCCCAGAATGAAGACCGCTGACAACACCACAGCATTTATTTCTGCCAAGAGGAGAATTCTTGACACCTCCAACATTGCTACTCTGTTTTTCGTTCCACGCTGTTGGTTTATCTATGACACCACCATCACATTGCTTCCCAACCTCTGAGGCTTGCATCTGTGGTTACAACTATAAGACCTTTGTGTGCAAAATACAGTCGGAAAACTGATACACCGTTTGCAAGAGTGGATGACCTCTGACCTCCTTTGAGCTGGATGTGGCCAAAAAAGATAATACTGAGTCCTCTTAAATAATTAGCAGTCCTGCTAAATGTCTCCAATGTTAATGGGAAACCTGCAAAGCACGTGTCTCCTTTTCCCTTTCACAGGAATAATCGGGAGACACTTATAGAAAAGCAGACATAGTGTAGCAATCCTTAAAATTGAGACACAATTTATTTTACAGATTGCACTTACAAACATAGAAGTAAAAACAGAATATCAAATAGACTCCATAGGACATATCACCAATCCTATTTGTTTTTTTCTCCGGAGGATTCCTCAGGCACCAGATGGACAATGGGCTAGTGGGTTACCGGGCTTCGGATGCACGGCTCCACATCTGTAAGGATAGTCCCCCAAAGTACAGATGAGTCCCACGGGCTTGTTTTTCTGTGGACTCCTGGACTCATCTATCCTTTGGAGGACTATCCTTACAGATGTGGAACCTTTCATATTGAAGTAGCTCGTAAGTGGCCACTATTTTCCCCAGAAGGCGAATGCATAGATGCACCGCTATCTGGGTTGGCTTCAGGACATCCTGAACCATTGACTGGATTACCAATGCCTTTTCAACGGAAGGAACACTTTCTGCGACTCTGTTTCTAGTATCATTCCCAGGAATGGAAGCCTCCATGTTGGCTCCATGTGAGATTTCAGAAGGTTCAGAATCCACCCTTGATCCTGTAGGAGTTTGGTTGAGAGATCAGTGCTTTCCAGCAACCGTTCCCTGGATGGTGCTTTTATCAGGAGATCGTCCAGGTATGGAATTATGTTCACTCCCTGTTTGCGAAGTAGAAACCTCATCTCTGCCAACATCTTGGTTAACACCCTTGGTGCCGTGGAGAGACCAAATGGCAGGGCCTGGAACTGGTAGTGACAGTCCTGCAAACCGTAGGTAAGTTATACTTTCCTCTTGTGAAACTGGTAAGCCTGATTTGAAGAATCTGTGAGGTGGGGGCTCTTGGAACTCCAGTCTGTAGCCCTGGGAAATAAGATCCATGACCCAGGGATCCTGGCATGAACTTGACCAGATCTGACTGAAGAATCATAATTGGGCTCCCACCTGACAGCCTTCCAGGCATTGCAATCCACCATCATGCTGAAGGCTTTGAGGAAGCAGAGCCTAAGCTCTGTTCCTGAGAGCTTGCAGTTGCTGGATTGCGTGGTTTACCACTTGCACCGCTGGAGGACGTAGAAGCACCTCTGGATTTGCCCTTGAACTTGGCTGTCCAAAAGGACTGCAACTTAGAAGCTGAATAAGTCTTCTTGGTTGGGGGGGCTGCGGAAGGAAGATATGTAGACTTATCCGCAGTAGCTTTGGAGATTCATTTGTATAGTTTATCTCCAAACAAGGCCTCTCCTGTGAATAATAGTCCTTCCACTCCTTTCCTGGAGTCCGCATCAGCAGTCCACTGGCATAGCCACAAGCCTCTGCATGCTGACACTGCCATAGCAATAGTGCATGCTTTAAGCAAGCCTATTTCCTTTATGGCCTCCACCATAAAGTTCACAGAGTCCTGTATATGCTGCAGGAGTAAAACAACATCCTCCTAGGCAAGGAATCCAACCCCTCAATTAGGTTACCTGACCATTTAGCAATGGCTTTTGTGATCCATGCACATGCAATAGTGGGTCTTTGGGCCACCCCAGCAGCTGTGTACAATGATTTGAGTGTAGTCTCAATTTTACGATCAGCCGTGTCTTTTAGGGAGGCTGCACCACGGACAGGCAATACAATCTTTTGTGACAGCTTAGAGACTGATGCATCCACTATGGGTGGATTTTCCCATTTTTTCCTATCTTCCAAAGGAAAAGGAAAAGATGAGAGCAACCTTTTAGGAATTTTACGTTTCTTATCAGGATTAACCAATGGTTCTTCAAACAGGGTATTCAATTCCTTTGATGCAGGAAAAGTGACTTAGGACTTCTTTTTTACATTAAAATAAGTTTCCTCACACTCCTGACACCTTTTCAGGAATATGTAGAACATCTCTGTTATCCTCTATAAGAGCCTCTATTCCCTGCATCCCCCCTCTGAGTCCACCATCCCCCCATCACTCCACAATGTCTGACCTGTCAGCGTCAGAGTCAGACTGCAGGATATGGGCCAGAGATCGCTTTTGCAGAAAAATGGGAGGGGAATGAGATGCTGTTTTGGGGACTGAGTCTCTGTTCATAAATACATCCACAGTCTGTTTTAAGTATTGCATCTCTTCTCATTGCGGGACAATTTTGTAGAAAGAGTGGAGATCATTTCTTTAAGAGAATTAACTAACTCTGGTTCAGCCCCGCTATTCAGGGATGGTGTACTGCCCTGAGTACCCAGTAGTGAGCCCCCGGTGAGGAAAAACACTCCACTGTACATGAAACACACTCTTTTCCTGATATAATGTAAATGTGACAACACACACACACACAGGAAAAAGTTAAGCACAATTAACCCACAAAGAGCCCTTCAGGGAGACACAGAGTTGTTGGAGCCAGCCCCCATCGCGCCCTCACTGCTAATGCCAAGCTTAGCTTGGTCGCACACCAAGTACCCTGATAGGAGACTTAGTACACTAATAGATGCTTCCCCCCTGCTATTACCCCCTGGTACCGCTGAGGTAATTTGGAGTCACACAAGAGGAGCTGCGCATTCCAGTCAGTCAGCGTCTGTGTCCACTGCAGAGGGAAAATGGCACTGGTGAGCTTCTGGATCGTCTCATAGTGAAGCCCCACCCATTCAATGGCATGTGGTCTTCTCACTTTTTTTATACTGGCTGAGGTAATTTTTGCGCTTAAAATGGAGCAGAACCATTTTAAGGCTGTGTTTGCCAGTCTTGGTACTGTGTACAGTGTACAAAGACGCAGTTGTGTACTGTGTCCGGAGACGCATTCTGCCTCGTTGAGAAGCCATGCATCTCTGTACTCTCATGCCGCCATAATGGCTGACGCACCGCTAACTGGGATGCCAGCTCAGTACTCACCACTGTTCATTCTTCTGGCTCTGTTAGGGGTGGCGGTAATGTATGCTCACCATGGTGGGGCTTGCGAATAGTTCCCTCAGGAGCTCATTGTCCTGTCAGCAGGGAATGGGACCATTAACCCTTCAAGAGGTTGGGCCGTTCCCCCTCCTAAGTACCACGAAGCAGAAGACTACAATTGGGAAGAAGTAATCTGTGCCGAGCGCAGCAGTTGCAGAGCAAGGCGTCTTTCCTGAAGCATGGTGAATGTAGCGAGCAATGCGAGGGGACATGGTGCACTAATTGAGGTTCCCTGTCACTTTACGAAGAAAACGACACCAAAAAAAGTAAAAAAAAAACCTCATGTCGACCTTTTTCCATATGGACCTAGTACATGTCGACCTAAAGACCATGTCGACCTAGTGATCTTGTTGACCTAATGACCCATGCCCATTTTTTTCACACAGACCAGGATGCTATAGATGCCTGGGATGTGTTACATGTCGATCAATGTTAGTGGGTGACTCATTCACACATCCATATTCAGGAAAGAAATACACCATTAATCATCCACAGACATGCATAATAAGGTTCTGTCTTGCTCATGTGGGTTGATATATGTGGGTAAGACAGAAAGACAATTAAAGGAGTAGATGGTACAACAGAGATTTGCAATCAGAACAACCCTGGAAACGACATACAGTAGGTAGTCATTCCGAGTTGATCGCTCGCTAGCTATTTTTAGCTGCTGCGCAAACGCTATGCCGCCACCCACTGGGAGTGTATGTTAGCTTAGCAGAAGTGCGAACAAAAGGATCGCAGAGCGGCTACAAAGTTTTTTTGTGCAGTTTTAGAGTAGCTCAAAACCTACTCCACGCTTGCGATCACTTTAGACCATTCAGTTCCTGTTTTGACGTCACAAACATGCCATGCGTTCGCCCAGCCACACCTGCGTTTTTTCAGCCATGCCTGCGTTTTTTCAGTCACGCCTGCGTTTTTCCGAACACTCCCTGAAAACGGTCAGTTGACACCCAGAAATGCCCACTTCATGTCAATCACTCTGCGGCCAGCAGTGCGACTGAAATGCTTTGCTAGACCTTGTGTGAAACTACATCGGTCGTTGTAATAATATGTTGCGCGTGCTCATTGCGTCGCATACGCATGCGCAGAAGTGCATTATTTTGCCTTATCGCTGCACAGCGACCGAAAGCAGCTAGCGATCAACTCGGAATGACCACCATAGTGACCAACCTATGGCACGTCACTGCTTGCATGCAAAACACAGCATAGCAAGCATTAGATTTAAAACTATTGACCATGTCTCATATGATGTAAGAGGTGGTAATAGGTTGCAGAAATTATTACAATTAGAGAGGATATTCCAATTAGATGTACTGGCACCAAAATGACTTAATGAAATGCTAGGTCTGCAATGCTTACTGTAAGTCGGTATTTTACAAATGTCTGCAATCTATTTAAAAAAATATATATATTTGTTTATATTACTGTACACCTTGTTTTATTATATAAGTGATGATACTGAAAATGCAACCTTAATAGATCAGAGGAGGGCTGTTTAGTAAAGTAATAGATAGCAGTTATATAGTACCGTACCATATAGTATGAGATAAATTAATAACAAACAGCCTGGTATATAAGCAACATTGCTACAACATCACTGATACTTGTATTAGAGCATGTTCTATAATCGTTTTTTTATATACTGCATAGCATTGAGGGTGGTTGCCAAGGCAACCATACACAATATTGGGACTTCTGCTGGCAGGTGTGGCCTGATTACATCACCGGCTGCCCAGAGCAGCATTCCCACAGCACAGACACCGGGGAAGTCAGAGGGAGCGCCAGTTCAGCTGAAGAAACTCAGGTAATCATGGGGATTGTATCTGTGGGTATTTATATATCTACTGTCACATTTGTACTTGTTTTCCTGACAATGGGAGCAAGACACAGACATACATATAAAAAAAAAATACATGGCGACCAGTTACTGCCTTATTTATGGTCTAACCTGTGACACATTGGGGATGGTAAGGTTCTGTTATCCTATGTTTACAGTGTGTTTATTACCCTGCGGACGCCTACGCTGTGACCTGCCAGGTGTTGTACCTTTGTATACTCTGCTGGATGTTTAGGTATTTATTCTACATCTCTGGATCTGTTGCATTTGTGTGTTTTCTAGTAAGCATTTTTTATATCAAGTATAAAATTCTGTTTAGTGCTGTGTGTCGTTCCTAGTGGAGATGGCACTAATCTTACATCAGGGCTGTTTGTGACCATGATATGTAAACTGGATATTTCAGGTAAACCAGCGACTTGTGCTTTTTGCATGCTTTGGTGAAATAATATCAGCACCTTGCGATTGTTGAGCACTTAGGACTGTTTGCACTATGCCTACATTCGGCACCTATAGGTGTAGTAATATGATACTGTTTACACATACGGATAATTAAGATTGGCCTCCTCTGGATAGTGGGCTCTTGAACTGGCTCGCCTTGGGTATAAGGGTGTATATAGACACATATATATCCTTATATAGCTTGCACTTTTTTGCAGCTATATTTGGTATTTTGACGATATGTGTATGTGTGTAATATTGTCATCATTTGGGGCCTGAGCTACAATAAACTTTGACAACAAAACTGAAGATTTTCTGTTTCTTTTGTGAGAATGCACCCTCCACCTTGTGGAAACTTCTTCTATATGAGCAGACATTGTTCTGTTGGGAGCACCCACCCTGGGAGCCTATGATGAGAGTGCAGGACTTTCTTGTGTATATATATATATATATATATATATATAAAAAAAATTATAATAATTATTATTATTATTATTATTATTATTATTATTACCTTTATTTTATTTAGAAGATCACCAAATGCAGTGATTTCCATATCTATTATTGTGTTGTTTTTCCTGTGATTCTAGTAAAACCTTCTTCATTTGCAGCTGGTGACACGTGTAGTTTTATTGAAATCAATATATTAGTGACGGGAGGTATAGTAGATTATTCTATTACCTTTGATTGTTTGGTGTAGTGCTACAGCATTTTGAAGAATACTGTAGCTCATCCAAATTTGGCAGTCCATAAATGAAATAGTACACAGGACCTCAATTAGACTTGAACATAAAAATTGTGTTTTTGTGTACTGTGCATGAGAACCAAATATGCATCTACATACAGTATTGTATGTAATTGACTCATATCTCCTAACTAAAGAGACAGAACAAAGGGCCTAATTCAGACCTGATCGCAGCAACAAAATTGTTCTCTAATGGGCAAAGCTGTGTGCAGTGCATGTGGGGCAGATATAACATGTGCAGGGAGAGTTAAATTCGGATGGGTTGTGTTCAAAGTGAAATCTAAATTGCAGTGCAAAAATAAAGCAGCCAGTATTTACCCTGCACAGAAACAATATAACCCACCTTAATCTAAATCTTTCTGCCCCTTCCCCCCTACAGTGCACATGGTTTTGCCCATTAGAGAACAATTTTGCTGCTGTTATCAGGTCTGAATTAGGCCTAAAGCTAGGAAGACAGGCAAGCACAGGATTACGCTAAGACTCAGTTCACATAATTGTTATGCATTAATATGTCAATTTTTTTACAGATATACCTTTTAGGAGGTATATTTAGCATCAGAGTCCTGATGAAATTATAATGATGATGATGAAAATGATGATAATGATGATTACTATCAGCATCTCTAGCTATTGAAAGGCTGCTTTTTTTTTTTAGCCCATGCAACTGAACACATCATTGTTACATTATTTCAAGCCATTGCTTTCCATTTTCATTATTTAAATGATATTTACATTTTGTCGATTGCGTTGAAATAAGAGTTCCATTTAAATATAAAGAAGAAGCAGTTGTTTTGTAATATTTATCTCTCTCTCTCTATCTATCTATCTATCTAATTTTATTTATATAGCACTCTTTCTCCACACAGGACTCAAGGCATTTATAGACATCAAAACAATGCACATAATACAGAAGATTAATACAGCAATACACAAGCCACACAGACATAAATATGAAAACCTTGAATGCATAGAATAATCATAATTCAGGTTTGGTGTAGGCATTTTGGGTAGTAACTTCAATGGTTTGTGTATTTCTCCATTACAAGGTACCAGGTAAGGCAGCCATCTTGGGCGCACTGCATAGTATTAACCTGGGTTAATAGTCTACACCTAGAAGTGATGACACAAAATGGGGATGATTGCAGTGTCCTAACGCTCAAAGGTAGGTTCCCAATTAAACTATCAGGTCCATGTATTTTTCATCCCATTTGTGATTACTGGAACAGTTTATGGCACTTCATTGTATTATTAAATTGTGAATAACTAAAGTGTTTTGAATTTAGTATTCTTTACTACTAACATGTTCAGGCATATGTCTGTGCTGTTTCACTGCCATTGTGTGAATACATGCTTGTCATGACTAGTACAGTGGTTCTCAAACTGTGTGCCGTGGCACCCTGGGGTGCAGCGAGGCTCTTGCAGGTCTGTAATGGTTTGGTGGTCCAGGGCCAATTCTAATTATGTATAGTCAATGTGATATGCAAAACCAGTGCTAGTGGCTGTCAATCATAAAATATGTGGATAAAAAAATGTTGTCCTTTGCCACACAACTGAATTAATTTAATTTAATATTTCTTTCTAAATTTCTCAATATAAACTTTTGGCCTAGGGAGCCATGATGTAAAAAAGACAAAAGACTAGTACAGTATATGCGAATAAACTAGTGCAGTTTATAATATACTGTATATATATATATATATATATGTGATTGCAAACAAGGCAACACCCAATGACTGTAATCTGATTACAATGAAGCAGGGGGCTTTAAATATTAACATAAATTATCATTTGGAACCACACCGTGAAGAATTTGAACAAAATTATTCCTTAGGACAAAAGAAAGGAAGAGTGATAAATTTGAATGCTTTAATATAGATGTCTGGAAGAGCTTGGTAAGATTATACATACTTTATATACATTTTATAACTTATTAAATATATTTTTTTACAAACACCAATTTATAAGGATATCCAATAATTGTTTATAATTTTATTTTAAAAATGCCTTGTACAAATGTTAAGCTTGGCACATCTTGACTCATCTTATACATTTATATATGCCTTTTTATGTGAGTGTTTTTCCTACATACGTATGTTCATAATGCAAATGCATCATCTCTAAATGAGCCCCAAAATTAAACCTTGTTGACTATTACTTGCATGTACAGGCAGCCACAGATCAGGAGGAGGAGAAGCAGAGGGGCTCACACTGACTCAGATTCCGGGACTAGGTAGGGAACAGGGCAAGCCAGAGGCAACAGCAGGAGACACTGACAGCCAGCACATGCCGGGTCTCTGCTGCCCTCTTTATATCTTCACTGGCTGCTTGTAGCTGTGCAGCAGGGTTACTTCTGTCCTGTTACACCACTCTGCCCCGCTGCTGCAGCACCTCTTTCTGTCCCAGCTGCTGTAGCACTTCTTTCTGCCCCAGCTGCTGCAGCATCTCTCTCTATCCCAGCTGATGCAGCACCTCTTTCTGCCTCAGCTGCTAAAGCACTTCTCTATGTCTCTTATGCAGTAGCACCTCTTTCTGCCTTAGCTGCTGCAGCAGCTCTCTCTGCCCTGTCTGCTGCAGCACCTCTCTCTACATTGCACTTGTTTCTGCACAAGCTCTTGCTGCAGCATGTATTTCTGCATTAGAAGCTGCAGAATAACATCTGTAAGTGACTCTACTGTGGCATAACATGTATAAGTCGCTCTCAGAACCGGCCCTAACCAATATGATGCCCTAGGCAAGATTTGGCTGGTCCCCTTTGGCACTGCTGCTAGTTCCGCCTCTGATCCTGTACCCCTTTCCCAGTACCATCACCCCTCACTTATAGCAGTTCTCATTTTGGTGCTCCTATCCCCTATATTTTAAATTGGAACAGTGCGTACATGTTGTGTGCAGCCCAGAAAGGGGCGTGTTCTTGCTGGAAAGGGGCATGGCCACAAAATAGTACCCACAATTCAAATTAAGCCACCTAGTATTGCAACTTTATTCACATTATACCACACAGTAATGCCCCTCACACATATGACACACATTATTAATGTCCTTATAAACAAGATGCGCCTTACACATTATGCCAACCTTTATTAATGCCCCTTTACACATACTATCCTTTACACATATGCTGCACAATATTGATGCCCTTATACACATAATGACACACATAGTGCCCCTTACTCATATGCTGAACACTATTACACAATCAACCCACCTGCACACATCACTCACATGGCTGCTCACACTGTGACCTCTGCCTCTGCTTGGACACAGATGTGCCCTCATACATCTTGCCTCAATACACCAAGCAGCTTCTGCTGATTAAAATTATATGCGGCATGCCTATATTCTGTGTGCAACTGTGGCTGTATCTGCATACGGAATGCTACATTACAGGAATACACTGTAATGTAGCATTTCATATGCAGATACAGCCGCAGTCACACACAGAATATAGGCATGCTGCATATCATTTTAATCAGCAGAAGGTGCTCGTGCCCCTAAGCATTCCAAATGTATTTGCCTAGTTTGCCTATGCATAGTGCCGGCTCTGGTCGCTCTACTCTGATATAACTTGTATAAACAGCTATAATGTGGCATAACATGTATAAGCGGCTCTACTGTGTTTTGTAATGTGCACAAGGGGCTCTACTGTGTGGTGTAACGTGCATAAAGGGCTCTACTGTGTGGTGTAATGTGAATAATGTACAATACTGTGCGGTGTAATCTGAATTGGTACTATTCTTTGACCACGCCCCTTCCCCATGAAGCCACTCCTCTTTATTTTTCTTACACACCTTTGGAGTACACTGACCCTTTTTTAAACATGGGGGGTGCCCAAAGGAAACTTTAGCCCTGAGATCCATAAGGTCTAGAACCAGCCCTGTCAACAATTTAGGATTTTTTTATATTTTTTTCTTTTCAAATTTAACATGCCCCAATTCAGTACAGGAGTGGGGGTGCCGATACATAACATTGCTTTGGGCACCATGGCACTTAGCTACACCTCTGGATGGCTGCTAAAGTTGGCAAATCTTGTCTGCTAAAATACATTAGCTGGATGATTACAATTTTAAATCTAAGGTATACAGCTTTCAGTTTTCATTAAAAGTAATAGAACTTAAAGTGCAAGGTATTTCAATAGAAGAAAATAACTGTTTAGACTTTTTTTTATCAAGTGACTATAGTTGTAACAATAAACTTACAAGGTAAATACAAAGTGTAACACAGTGTACTCTGTTTTTCTCAGTTGACATAGCCTGGAGTAAAACCTGCATCCTCTAATAAGAAAATGATGTATGGAAGCAATTTTCTATGGCTACAACGAAGAGGTGAATTACAGCTGCAAAATATTTTACAAAATAACAATTTCTAAGTTTATTAGACAACATATTACAACATTATTTCCAATAAATCTTACAATTCTGAGATGCAAGTAAATTTAGACTATGTAGAAAAACATAAAATCTGTTTATTCATTAAAAACATGTAGAAATACACTTGTGCTCATGTTATTTTAACACACTTTAAAAAATGAGATTTGTCATATGTTCCATGGCATTTATTGTCAGATAATTGTGTAGAATTTTCTAAAACAAAATGTCTAAAGTATTTACTCTTCAGAGGTGCTTTTAAACACACACAAGTACTTTAAGCTATGTTGATCTCAAAGCTAAAAGCCATTTGTGCAAATGACAAGCAAGTGACAATTCTACAATGCAGATGTCTTCAATGCAGATGCAGATGTCTTAGTCAAGGCTGATTGACAATATATACTGTAGATAGATAAGTGATTACATGCTGAGACTATATAAAAGTCTGGTATGGTAAATATTCTGACACACATATGCACAATAACAGCAAAATAATATACCTGTAAATATTAAAAATAATTTTTAATTGATATTCTCAAACAATTTATTTAGTAGCAACTGGTTGCCAATTAATCCATAGTAACTTTAATAACAATATAAAATAAATACATATATAACATAAGAAATGTAAAAAGATATCTAAAGAAATAAACATAATTCTTATAAATGAGGATTATTCTAAAATGAATTTAAAAAAGTAATTATTATTCACGTCTATGGTTGGGCAAGAATATCCATTTGTTCTGGATGTATTGTCTGAGGGCTCCTGCGCGCCCTTATCGGATCTCATGACAAGATATCACTTTCCAGTGGCAAACCCTTTCACTTATTTTCAGATAAGACATTTTGTATCCTCTCCCAAATTCTTCCCCATTTCAGCCCCTATCCACATTAGAGTCTTTTTGCTATCATAAACCACTTGTTCGTGAAATCATTTCATTGCTATATTCCCTCCTCATGGATTGTGGTCAGTCATCGACCCTGTCATTCATTCTTCAGTGGGAATGGGATTTGGGCCCAATGCTTGGTGGACATGATTGGTCAGACATCTTCACTGCTGTTTCAAAATCCTCTATTTCAACCCTAATAAAAGAAAATGGCTACACAATTTTATATAGATGGTATTTTGTCTCCACTAAACTACTCAAAATATTCCCTTCTTCTTCTCCCTTGTGCTGGAGAGGTTGCGGTTGGCAAGGCTCTTTCCTCCATATATGGTGGTCATGTCCTTAGATTGTGATGTTTTGGGATAAGATCGCACACCTATTTATTATTTATTATTATCCTTTATTTATATGGCACCACAAGGGTTCCGCAGCGCCCAATTACAGAGTACATATGCACATAATCAAAACAGGAAAACAGTGAGTTACAGTTGATGACAATTTAGGACAAGTACAGGGTAACTAAGCATAACTACACCAGTAAATGACAGAGAAGTTCCAGGGGGCCAAAAAACTGCTTGATTTGGGCAGTTGAGGATTATTAAAGCAAGAAAAGGATAAGCACATGAGGGAAGAGGGCCCTACTCATGAGAGCTTACAATCTAAGGGGAGGGGTAGACAGACAGGGGTGACACAGATGGGGTACATAGAGAGCGTAGAACAAAGGGTTAGGATGAGATTTGGCTGGGTTTGGTAAAGAAATGGGTCTTAAGAGCCCGTTTGAAGTTTTGTAGAGAGGTGGAGAGTCTGAAGGGGAGAGGTAAAGAATTCCAGAGGAAGGGAGCAGCACGTGAAAAATCTTTGAGATAGGAGTGGGAGGAAGTAATCAGAAGACAGGAGAACCGGCGTGCATTAGCAGAGCGAAGAGGACGGGTGGGAGAGTAAAGGGAGATAAGGTCAGAGATGTAAATGGGAGAGGAGTGGGTGAGTGCTTTGTAAGTGAGAGTGAGAAGTTTGAATTGGATTCTGAAAGGGAAGGGTAGCCAGTGAAGGGCATGTAGGAGAGGGGAGGTGGACGTAGTGCGTTTGGTGAGGAAGATAAGCCAGGCAGCAGCATTGAGGATAGATTGGAGTGGAGAGAGGTAATTTTCAGGGAGGCCAGTTAGGAGGAGATTACAGTAGTCCAGTCTGGAAATAATCAGTGAGTGAATAATGATCTTAGTGGCATCCTGGGTGAGAAACGGTCTGATCCTGGAAATGTTTTTGAGATGAAAATGACAGGTTTGTGAGAGGTGCTGAATGTGTGGTTTGAAGGAGAGGGAGGAGTCAAGGATTACACCAAGACAGCATACTTGGGGGCTAGAGGAGATAGTCGTGCCATCAATGTATAATGAAATTGTGGGAGGTGAGGTTGTGCGGGAGGGTGGGAAGATGATCAGCTCGGTCTTAGACATGTTGAGTTTAAGAAAGCGCTGGGACATCCAGGAAGAGATAGCAGAAAGACAGTTAGAGGCACGAGTGAGGAGAGCCGCGGAGAGATCAGGGGAGGATCTAATGAGTTCACCTAAAGAGGACGTATAGAGAGAGAAAAGGAGAGGATCAAGAACAGAACCTTGGGGGACACCAACAGTTAGTGGAAGTGGGGGCGAGGAGACAGAGAAGAAACGATCAGAGAGGTAGGAGGACAGCCAGGAGAGGGCAGTATCACGTAGACCAAGAGAGTGAAGGATTTGCAGAAGGAGAGGGTGGTCCACAGTGTCAAAAGCAGCAGAGAGGTCAAGAAGAATAAGCAGAGAGTAGTGGCCCTTAGATTTGGTGGCATGGAGGTCATTGCAGACTTTTGTGAGGCCAATTTCAGTGGAGTGGAAAGAGCAGAAACCAGACTGGAATGGGTCAAGCAGTGAGTGAGAGGAAAGAAAGGCAGTGAGGCGACAAGAGCATGCTTGAAGGCAGAGGGGACAGTGCCTGATGAGAGGGAGAGATTGAGAAGGTGGGGAAGATGGGAACAGGCAGAAGGAGAGAGGTAGCTGAGGAGGTGGGAGGGGATAGGGTCGAGTGGGGAGGTTGTGGGGGGGGGGAGGAGTGTATGAGGCCCATGACTTCCTCGCCAGATACATGGGAGAAAGATGTCAGAGTTGGAAAGAGGGTAGGGGAGGGGTGGCAAAGGATGGGTGGTGGCTGGTTGCTCGACTGGTGGGATGTGATGTCCTGACGTATGGAGTCAATCTTGGTTGTGAAATAAGTGGCAAAGTCAAGAGCAGACAATGAGGAAGGGAGAGGAGGTGGTGGTGGGCAGAGGAGGGAGTTAACAGTGGCAAAGAGGCGCCGGGGGTTGGAAGAGTGGGTGGAGATGAGGATTCTGAAGTATGATTGTTTAGCGAGGAAAAGGGCAGCACTGAAGGATGAGAGCATGAATTTGAAGTGGAGGAAGTCTGCTTGAGAGCGTGATTTCCTCCACTGTCGCTCGGCAGTACGTGAGCATTTTTGTAGATATCTGGTGCATTTGGTGTGCCAGGGTTGAGGTGTTGATCTGCGAGGGTGAATAGTGGTTGGCGGAGCAACAGAGTCAAGGGCTGAAGTAAGAGATGCATTGTATAGAGATGTGGCTTGTTCAGGGCATGTGAGAGAGAGAAGAGGAGAGAGAAGTGAGTCAAACAGGGAGGATAGGGATGAGGTGTCAATAGCCTCAATGTTATGCTTAGTGATGGTAGCCTTAGGAGGGAGAGATGGGGGAGCAGAGATAGATAAGTTGAATGAGAGCAAGTGGTGGTCAGAGAGGGGAAAAGGGGATTTGGAGAAATCAGAAATATCACAGCGGTTAGTGAAAACCAGATCCAGTGAGCTCCCGTTCACATGGGAGGGTGAGGTGGTCCACTGGGAGAGACCAAGTGAAAAGGTGAGGTTAAGGAGTTTAGAGGCAGGTGGTTTTGTGGGGTTATCGATAGGGATGTTGAAATCACCTAGGATAATGGAGGGAATGTCAGAAGAGAGGAAGTGAGGTAGCCAAGAAGCAAAGTTGTCGAGGAATTTGGAGGAAATGCCAGGTGGACGGTAAATGACAGCAACTCGAATATTACTAGGTTGGTAGAGGCGAATTGCATGGACCTCAAATGTAGAGAATGTAAGAGATGGTTCTGGAGGTATAAGTTGGTATGTGTAGCTTGAGGGTAAAAGGATCCCAGCACCACCCCCATGACGACCCCCAGGTCGGGGTGTGTGTGAGAATGTGAGGCCCCCAGCAGAGAGAGAAGCAGGAGAAGCGGTGTCATAGGGAGTAATCCAGGTTTCAGTAATGGCCAGGAGGTGCAGGGAGTTGGATATGAAAAGGTCGTGAGTGGGGGACAGTTTGTTGCAAACAGATCTGGCATTCCAGAGGGCACAGGATAGGGAGTAGGAGTTTGTGGGAGAGATGTGAATGAGATTATCAGGGTTGCTGTAGCGTTGAGGTAAGTTTGATGTGGAAGGAAGGGATAAAGAGGGTGTATTGATGGTGCTGGGGCCTTGGCTAGGAATGGAGACTGCAGGAGTGAGGCAGGGAGGGAGTGTAGTATGATACTGGTGGAGGAGAGGTGAGGTGACAGGCAAAGGAGGGAGAGAGCAGGGTTGAGTGGTGGGGTATAAATGGTGTGGAGGGGCAGAAGTGAATTGCAGTGGGGAAACAGAAGAGGAGGGGAAGGGAGGCAGACAGAGGAGAGGAGAGAGCATGAGATGTAGGAGACTGGGAGAGAGGGATAGAGGTGGTAACAGGGGACAGAAAAAAGGAATAGGAAGACAAGGATTAATGGGTGATGTTGCCAGCCTGGCCATAGTGTGGATGGGGTAAATAGCGGTAGCAAAATGAGAGTAGGAGGAGGAGTGGTGGCTGAATAAGAGAGCAGTGAAGTTTGCAGAAATAAAATTCAATTTTAAACTGTCGTTAGTATCTACAGGTTAACAGTAACTCAAATATATGCTGATGTTAGATGGAAAATTACACAGTGTTGGCAAACTGCAAGTCAGTGTTACTTTATTAAATATGCTTCTCAGTGAAACATTTGTTTTCCAGGTATTTGCAGGGTCAGAGTAGAAGTTGCATTGCAGGTGTTTGTACAGAAAGTGAATGTATAGTTTCCCGAATAAGTGAGGTTTGGTGAATATTAGGAGTAAACAATCATTTGTAGCTGCAGTCCAAGTATTGGTGGTTTGTGATGGTATTTTTCTTTTTTTTTTGCAATTGATGGTGTTTTCTTTCAGTTTCCGTCCAGTAGAATTCCAGTAAAAGTCACAGATGACACCCTTAGAAATTTTCTCCCTTTGAAATCTTTCAACCCACACTGATTCAGCTACGCTGATTCAGCTAGACTACACACTAATATAGAGACCAACAAACATGTGTATGTGAGCACATTGATTGATTGGACCCACCCCTAGCCCATCACCCATTTAAAGCAATAAAACTTACAAACAAATGGTGTGGGGGTATGAAACCATCACACATTCCCCAAATGCTAAAAATAAAGTTTGCTTAAATCTGCTAATGATTAATGAACTAGACATACCTATAGCTAAGCATTCATGGTATTCATATATGAAAATTAGCAGATGCAGTGTAGCTTTCTGGCGCTTGTAGTCCCACTAGACATACCTATAGCTAAGCATATAGCTAAGCACCTAATAAGTATAGTGATCAATGCCCTGGTGTCTAAAGATGCTTGGTCTTTCCTCCTAGGCCTTCCAATTGTAAATACTGCTTTAAATTCTGGTAAATTAATAACGCAGATCTTAAACACTGCCAGATGCTTAATTGCTCTCCACTGGAAACAGCTGGAGGCCCCTCCTCTTAGTCAGGTCATTGATAAAGTCTGGTACTTAGCAAGCATGGAAAATATCACTGCATACCTCAATAACAGGTCATTCAAGTTTCTACAGGTATGGGACATGTGGTTCAACTGTCAAGCTCCCAGATTCAGTTCATGCTCCTCTAGAGGATCTCTAGCACTCCTTCTGTGACTTTTTTAAGCCCTTAACCAATTACACAGCCCTGAGAATGTACTTTGCACTAACATACTGTTTACTTCAGCTAATACTTCCAACCTAGCATTAGAATTATGAGAAGTATATATTGTGTAAGGGGACACACCAGCGGGTTCTCCACCCCTTTCTCTTCTCCCCCTAATCTGTACCTTTCCCTTCTTTCCCTTCCTCCTTCTTCTCTTACCTCTTCTTCTTCTTTCTTCCTTCTACTTTTTGTGCTATTCCTAGTCTATCATTTGGTTCCTCCACGTATAACATGCTTTTGTTTCTCACAGTGTCTATTCCTTCCAGTGTAATATTTACTACTCTGTCTACCCTATTGCTTAGTCAATATTGTTATACTCCTGATCTGTATGTTACGTAGTTTTATGAATATATTCTCTCCTTGATGTTAGGAGACATCATTGTTCCTTTTAACCTGAAAAATAAATAAGAAATGTAAAAAAAAATTACATGCAATATGTCCCAATAAAGACTTAAATATGCAGAGGTTTGTATTTGTAATCACTTTTATACCTCTGCGTCCATGAACATTATCAGAGACTATTACCAAGTGGGATGTGGCATGGATAATGCCTTCCTCTAGGTAGGTCCAGCAGTGTATACTCCTTTAGTACACTTCTCTTTGTTAACACTCCTAATTTTTCTGAGTAGAAAGCAGCTTTCACCACTTAGCAGACACCTCCATTGTGGTAGTTGTTTGGAGACTTTTTCTCTTACTACACTGCAGGAGATTCTTGGCATTATCAACTGACGGGCAAACTAGCAAGTGTATGGCTGAGGCCAAATAATGTCCATTTCTGCTCTCAGTTTTGCTGTCACTTCTCACAGGTCTCTTGCCTGCATTGCCTCCATAGACACAGGTACAGCAGGTCCTCTAATATGTTTTGATTTAAATACTTGGATCTTTTGATCTTGGGGGACAGGGCACATGGGTAAGCTATTTGGGAGGCCAGGGCAAAGCAGAAGGCTGTATAAGGTAGGACACAGTGGAAATCTTTCTGTATAGTAGGCAGTTCAACCAGCTGCTGCATTTGTTTTTGTTCCTGTATAACTAAAAATACTGATGGAGAATTGGGTAAGATGAAAGGATAATGTGGAATTTTGAGGAAAAAATGATCTGCCAAAAAAGGTCAGTGATTTGTGGAATTATCTTCCTACAAATGTTGTAGAGGCTAATATAGTCGAGTACTGTATAGTATATTAAATATGCCTGATTATAAGGGCTTAAAGTTGCCACTTCTTGGCAGGTTGAGATGAATCTTTTAAATGGCAAAAATATTAAATGTAAATCCTACTGGGCTTTACACTGAATGCTAGTGTCTCTTTAAATTTTCAACTCCAACCCTCTAAAAGTGCAATCATTTAGCTATAATATTCAAGCATTTTTTGTGTACTTCACTAACTACTGCTTCATAAATACTGTATAGCCCTTAGAATTAAAAAAATAGGTAAAATTATATTGTCCTAGTCATTATTTGTTGTCAAATTATTGCTTTTTAAATATTAAATAAAAAATACTTTAATTTGCAAAAACCAAAGACCATAAAAGTTCCATAGACAAAAAACATTACAGTTTAACATGTCCTACTAAAAATCCTTACACATGATGTAAAATAACTCACTTTATAACATATCTATATATTTTATCATGTCACCCTTGGCTCACAAACTTTCTCATATGCCCCTGCACACTCCACATAGCCTTCTCATGTACCCTGCTCCCTCAATCTGGTCTACATATTTACCTGGCCACTCCATGCAGCCATAATATCTACTCTTGCCCCTCCACACAGCCTCCCGGTATGACTTTTTCTCTCTTTCACAGCCTCCCAATGTGCCCTGCGTATTCCACACAAGCACCTTGTGTTCATGTCCCCTCCATCCAACATCCTGTCCCTTCCAATCAGCCTCTTTGTGTGCTCTGGCCACAACACACAGTCTTGTCAAGTAATTTCCCCACTACACTCATCCTTCAGTATATAACATGATACCTTGTGATCTGATCTTCATTTACTTTTGTTGAAAAGCAATATCCCAAATCTCATTGTGATCATGATTCTTCTAATGCTCACCTTCCACTGTTCACAACTTCTTTGACATTTCACTTTTAAAATAGTACTGGGCAAGATGGGTTCACTGTTGCATGGTGATGAAGTTGGCATCCCGATATATGCAGTGCAGACAGTCAGGAAACTGGTGCCAAATCCTGAAACATGTATGTATGCTGAAAATGCATATGCACACCTTACTGACAATTATACTTTCAGACTTAACTTGTTGAGAAGGACACTGTGGTCCTGGTTCAGAAGCGGACAGAGAACCAGACTAGGCTATGACTATTGATGGTCAACTATCTGTGACTTTATGCAAAAGCAGCTACAAAGCCCTTTCCTGTTGTACATGCAGACATCTGAATGTGCAAGGACTGAACAACCTTTGTCAGCATCCATTTGTGCTTGAATATAAACTAATACATTTTTAGATGCACCATGAGTCACATCATTGAAACTTGCACCAGCTCTATGGCAGGTGAAGTTTCTCTGCTAGAGTATGGTCTACTATGTGAGCTGTTAAATACCTGTGTATGCAGCTACATTCACCAACATTCCCACAAAACCCCCATATTATGTACATAAGATGGACCACCTACGTGTGTGCACTGCCAGTAACACCCAGCACTTTTCCAAGACCTTTCTGATACTGTGCATCTTGACAGAAGGAGTGTCTTTGTTCATACACTCTGTGTAAAGTATGCACCACATTGTAGCAGTTTTTATGGCTCTTCATGCACAGTTCCAAGTAGAGGGGCCATTGGTCATGATCCATGGGCTAATGGGTCACAAATGTGTGTTGGGGTGGATACATTCCTGCTTTCATGACTGACTAGAGTAGCAGCTTGTTATTAGTTTCCTAGCTGATGTAAGAAAGTTAAATTAGTAGCAGAACCATCCCATGATGGCTTATTATGTGCAAGATGAAGTCTGAACATTATATGTGGGGCAGATGGAATTGGAGTATTTGAGGGAGAGTTTCTATTTAATGATCATCAGCACCCAAGTGAACTAGAACCTGAATATATGGCTTTCTTGTAGGATTGTTATGGGAGCTAGTTCTGGAGATTTGGGAACCCTGATGATGTTTGGCTTAGACAACCGACACACACTTGCATAGATCTGATTGGAGCATATTATTAGGTAATATATTAGGGAGAGAAAGCCTGGACTGCACACCCTAGCTACTTATAATGGGATGTGCTACCTAGCTGAGGCTTAGTACTACAACATAGAAACAAGAGAGCAGCTGCACCATACACCTATTATAAAAAAATGAATAATTATACATCATATCTGAGGTTTTTGGAATAAAATTGGCCCATAACTGCAAAATTGGCCAACAACTGCAAACAAATTTACAGCATCAATGCACTAATGAGGAATGCTGGCATTATGTTTCCCTACGCACATGACCACAGCTGAAGATAAATATAAGCTCAAAAAACTTTTGTGACATACCTTTGTTTTTACCACCACTCCCTGTTACCTCTCCCAAAATGGCCCTTCCTGTCTACTGTATCAGTCTGTGTTAAAAATCTCACTGCGAGCGGTTTTCAAATGTACCGTGGAGCGTGTGCAGTGCGATTGTGGTGAGATTGTCCAAAGCCTACCTTTATTATTTATATTGTAATTTATTATATTCCACCATACACCAACTCAACTGTAAAGTAATATATACTGTGACCATGTTTTTTCTTTTCATTTTATTACCAAATTGTAAGGAGGATGATGTATTATTTTTATAAACCAATAAGACTGAGAAAGTGGCAAGAAAAAAAATCCCTACCAAGACTACAGCTGAAGATGAAGTTGGTTCTAACATCACAGCCTGCATGTCCCTGATCTTTATGATTTTCAGTGGGACATACCATGTTGGATCACTTGCTGGGACCCTATTGTTATGACCTTATATGATGTTCACTGGTTTTGACTGATCTTGGACCACATAGGTTTTTCTAAGGACATGGGATAAGCTCATTATATTGTATTGATATTATACTGTATATATTTTCTTGTGCATCCAAGAGAACGACTTTTCAAGATCAGACATTTTTAGAGAAGCACTATATGTACTGTATCAAACATTCCCATTAAATAATTTAAGATATTTACATAAAAGAAGCAGTGTTTCCATACAAAAAAATGAATTTACTATCTGGTGCACAAATATTGGTATATGGACATTCACAACACAAATTATCACACAGTAAGTTTTATTTTCATTAAATATGATGCCAAGAAACCTACTGACATTAGGAGGTAAATTTACTTAACATTGCTTTGCATCAGTATCAAAATCTATGAAAATCGACCATTATTGCCATAAATATGATGTCTAAAATCAGTGCAGTTACTATTTGTCATTTTTGAGTCTCATGTTAAGTTCAACATCAATGTCAGTTGATTTTTATCATCATAAACCTCATCGATTTTGATTAGAAGTATTTTACATAGGACTTGGTAAAGTACAGGAATACAATGAATGGACTGAAAGTGAAGAATCCCAAAAGTAACTTTTTACAAGCACAATTAGCCCAGTCACTGCAACTTGAATTTAATAAAAATGTAGTTTAAAAGAGTTTCTTTATAATTTGTTTAATCATTGAAAGTATTTCATAAGCTTACAAATCAGTAATGTTAAACATGTTAAGAATTTAATCATTTTCTGGTAACATTGTAGAATGAGCTGAATCATCTTAATCATGAAATGTAAAATCGTTATCATAATTTATATTATTAGATTTGCTTCATAATTAGTTTTGATGAAGTATCACATGTATATTGCTAATTATGTATCTCTAGGTACTGATTTAAATATAAGATTGCTTTTCAGCAGGAAATTTTGACTATTATTATATTTATTGTTAACATACTACATTCTGCAATGCTCTGCACCAAAGGACATTGCAGAAAATATTGTATACATAAAATAAGGTCAACCAAGATACATAATGCATTGGTGTTTTTATAATGGGTGCAATGTGAATGGTGCACATGGGCCCCTGGGTTCAGGGGAAGCCCACACCGTACGCATTACACCCATATTAATACTTACAGTACCTTAATGGAGTACAGCATTGGGTTCTGCAGCGGCGGCAAAAATCTCATTTAAAATGGCCGCTGCGTATGCACTGTACTGGTCTCCCGAACATTGCAGATGCCATGTTTCTAGAGACCTGCGCATGTACAGTAGACTCCAGCACAAATCTGGAGACTACTGCACCATGCATAGAAGGGGGCCCACCCAGAGTCTGCACAGGGAGCCCCTCCTCTGTTAAAATGCCCCTGATGTAGAATAATGTACTAATACAGGTTTGAAAACAAAGCCCAGCTTGTGAGATCTTACAATCTAATGTGAAAAGTACAAAGTTGAAACCAGAAATTAATATTGAGAATGCAATGAATGTGTAACAGTGTAAGATGTTTTAAAAAATTGGAAGGCTTGGAGAGTCTGACTAGGCATGGTATGGGGCTCCATAGGTGTGCAATGTCATTGGATGCATTTTGTAAGATGAAGTTAGAGGTGGATATGAGAAGGGAAGTTAAGGTGAAAGGTAAAAAAAGTGTGTAAAGATTAGACTTGATATGTATAAAGTTTTGTTCTTTAAGGTGTTTGTGAGTAATTTAATTTGGATTCTGAAGGATATGTGGAGGCAGGGCAGATATATTTAGAATTGTGTAGTGGATAAATACTGACCAGAGAGGAAGATCATTCTAGTAGAATCATTTTGTACTAATTGAAACAGGATGAGATGTATATTTTAGGAAACCAGAGATACTGTAGCTCTCATTGCTGCACATACAGAGAAGTTACTGGAAGATGAATATGAAAAGAGGTACAGTATGGACAGTAAGAAAATCAGAACATACCGCTGAGGAAATGCAACATATAATGGAAATTGAGGGAAACATGAGCCAAGTCAGAGAAACTGAAAGAGTGGCTGGTTAGGTAGGAAGTGGACAAGGGGTGGAACAGTGTCAGGAAGGACAATAGAGTGTTAAGGAGGTGAGAGTGATCAAAAGATACAAAAGCAGAAGAGAGAATCAGGAGTATATGCATGGAGATGCTACCCTTATACTTTGCTGTCAGTAGACACACCAGTGATCTCATTTGTGTGAATAGTCTTAGGTAATGCTGTTGAGGGAGTAGGGGACTTGATTTTAAGAAAGAATTGAAAGAAAAGAAAGTGAATTAGTAGGTTTAACAAAAGCTGTTCAAGTGCTTTGGTAGAAATTGGGTTGTTTTGCAAGTTGTGAAGTCAAAATATGACTTCTTTTTACCTGGTAAACTGAGTGCCTGTTTAAGGCTGGAAATCTACAAGTATAGAGATAAATCATGTAAAGATGTAACTGCAATGTGGGTGAGGTATTGTAAACCTTGAGAAGAAATAGGCAGATAAGCAAGTCTAAGCATTAGGGGTTACACTTGGGGGATATTAAAGGACTGAAATAGTGCAAAATGCAGTATTGTAAAACAAATGTTTACTTTATATTAAATAAAGTATGTGTTAAAGTGAAATTTCCTCCAGTGCTGCTCAGCAGTGTGGGTAAACTTCTGCAAGTACTGTGCCAAGAGAGTTTGTGTGGGGTGATGCGAGACGCTCTTTCTAGATCTGAAATGATCATGCCACTGAAGAGAGACAGTGATGAATCAGAAAAAGACAGAATAGTTAAAAAAAAAGAAGAATTTATTGAAGCTGAGAATAGGATTAGCTTCAAAGCATATAGCTGGTTTTGTGTGCATGTGCAAATGGGTGTAGGTGGTGCATAAAGTAAGTTGAGGCTGAAGAATGCAGGTTGTAACTGGAGAGTGGGAAGCTCATGGAGTTGTCAATGGAGGTGTTGAAATTACTCATTACGAAATTTAGTAGGTCAGAATATAAGATATACTGTATGTGAGCTAGGTATTGAATTTGTCTAAATAAGATACTAAACTGGGAACTGAGATCTGATAGATTATATAATTTACTATATTCCACTTTAGTTTCAATCACATTATATAGTCAGATGAAAATAGTGGGTATATAGTCTCAAGGAGGCTCCTAGTATCCAACAGATTCCTGAGTTGATGGTCTGTTAACACTTCTGTCCAGTATACTCTCTCATCCCTAGAGTCATCTGGGATCAAAGCCCACAACTAATTTGTCTCCAGGTAACCTCTGTTATACAATACAAAGATCCACATACAGATGTAGCCACACCCATCATGTCTACATCTGCCACTCCCCTTCATGTGAAAGGGGCTCGTGCATGTCTAAAGCGCACACACCTTAGACAGGCACGCAGTTGCAGCAAACGAGGCGTGAATGCACCTACAGTAGATGTAGCCACAATGAATGTGGCTACATCTGTATATAACAGAAATGACATACTGTAGTACAGAATTTGAGGTTTTATTTCTTCAGAAAGGCATAAGTTGCTAAGTACAAGCTCTTCACTTAAAAAATTACAATTGGAGAAGACATAAGGAACTTATAAATGCAAGGTGATAGACACTCCAGCCAATCAGCTCCCATATGTAAATTAACAGTTAGGAGCTGATTGGCTGGTGCGTTATCACCTTGCACTTAACACTGCTTTATCACTGGTTTATCACTTCCTTATGCCTTCTCCAGGTTAATACATCTACCACATGGTGAGGCGAAATACCATAAATAAACAAATATGAATTCTTATAACAATTCATAATATATATATATATATATATATATATATATATATATAAAAGAAAGTGCATATATATAAGAAACCTGAATAACCTGCACTTGGTGCCCTCACTGTCCAAAGGATATGTACTGTAGCATCAAAGATGTGCGGCACTCTGAGCTGGATTGAAGTGTCAAGAGCCACTTTTATCTATTACATTTTCGTTAGGATATACAAACAAACATAAAATCTTACTTTGTATCCCCACCACTGTATTAGAATACGCACCTGTCCAGTTTCTCCCAACCGGCGGCTGTGGTACTTAGAAGTGACATCATTGCTTATAGCTCGGCGCACGTTACAATGTTTATCATCACCATCGAAAAATATGAAGGGACAGCAAGATGGAGAGAGGTGCAAATCTTCTTGCTAAGAAATCTAATAAATTGCTACAAATGTAATCGTAGCACAGATATGTTTAGCTGAAATATAAATTATAAAATAGCTCACATAAATGTTATATACTGTACTACAATTAATATACACTTAGGAGCACTAATCCAAAGCTGGATGTATACAATGAAAAAAATAGAAAATAATATATTAAAGAAAGACTATTGAAAGTATGTTAAAGGAATCATATCGTTAAGTCCCTTTGCATACAGCGCATCCAGTTTTTTGATCCATCTGGCTTTACAATGTCGAACACAGTGGAGCCATTTTTTGACACTGTGCATGTATCTAAGTCACATTGCGCATTTACTGCGATGGTCATGCAATGGTGGTCACAGTGACAATTTATTTGCAAGAATGGCCACTACATTGCAGAGTAAATGCATCTTAATCGATACTGTGTATATCTGCATGAAAATATCTTTGCTTTCAACTCAGAATTAGGCCTCGAAAAAAATGCTTTCATGAAACACTAGTTTTACTCAGAGGGTTTATTTCTATGGTTATGGGTTGACAGTCAAAAGGTTGACAAGGTCAAATTTGACACACATGGTCGACATGCACAAGGTCAACATGGTCAGCCAACACAGTAAATGGTTAGCACATAAAAATGTCGACATTATTTTTGTATTTTTTGTGTCAAATTTTTCCTTAGCATGTGGGAACCCAATTAGTGCACCGCGTTTGTGTCACATGGCTCATTTTACTTGCCATGCTTTGAGTTACTATACCTAATCATAGTCTATGTGGATAGTAAAGTATGAAAAAGTAAAAAAAAAAAATCGATCTTCTCATGTGTCACCATTGTTATGCCGACCTTTGGCCATGTTGACTTTTTAACCATGTTGATCATATGCATTTTGACCTTTTGGCGTTGACCTATAGCATGTCTGTCACGATCCGGGTACTGAGACACCAGTTTCTGCCTATTAGGTGCCTCCTGAGGTTGGCTCAGCGGGCCAGGGCCAGACTTTAGCTTAGGTTATTGTTCATAGCACTGGTCTTAGCTGCTCACCTCAGGGTAAGTACTTACGGAAGTGCGGCGCTTCTAGCCCTGCCGCGGCCATCAACACCGCGTCTGGGGCTCCCGACCGGATGCGCATCCCTCATGTCCCTTTGCTGCCCCTCCTGTCCCTCTGGCTGCCGCATATCACTGGGCGCATGTGACTCGGCTACTACGGCCTTCACCACCTTCCCACAGTGGTTGGTTCCCCTTCTGATACCATTCATGGGCGCAGCCATGTTGGACTCCAGTCACCTGTTCTCATTCCTCCTGTCCGCTGTGCTGTCATTAGCTCAGTAATTACGATCAGCCCATCCCCGCTGGTCATGGGGGATAAATACCTTGTATCCACACCCAGGAAATCGTCAGTGCTTCCATTGTCGTCTGTTACTCCAGTGTGCAGTTCTCCTGAGGATTCTCTCTGCAACCTAGCCTGACTCCCCGGTGGTTCCTCCTGCAGTGCTAATCTTGCTCTTCTGTGATCATCCTGTGGTGTCTACTCTCTGGCCTCCCAGCGGTCATTCTTAATTTACCTGCGAACCCCAGCTTCATTCTTCATTTACCTGCGAAACCCAGCTTCATTCTTCATTTACCTGCGAACCCCAGCTTCATTCTTCATTTACCTGCGAACCCCAGCTTCAATACTCATTTATCTACGAACCCCAGCTTCATCTTTTGTTTATGCACAAACACTAATATTATTTACAGCTCCACCTTCATTACCCATCATCACGTTACTCCTCATATGGGCTCCCAAGTTTTATACAGGACTTTGTGTTATTCTGGATTACTGGATACCACCAGTACTGTCTGCATTCATCCCTTGTGATATTATTATTTCTTGCACCTTATATGACTTTCTCAATAAATCTTGTTCAAGTTATTCCAGTTGTCGTGGTCACGCCTTCGGACTCTACATATTACTCCCTAGCACATGTCTAGGAGTCTACTCACTCCTCCTACATTTCGGTACCTGTCAGCCCCTACAACTGAGGCTTCCAGATATCATTGTCAGTCCTCAGTTTTGACAGTAAGCACTGACCATATGGATCCAGTGGGAGATCAAGCCCAGGGAACTAGGCCAATGCAAGAACTGGCAGTCCGCCTTGAACATCAGGAGGCTGCACAAGGCCAGGTTATCCTATATCTCCAGGACCTCTCCTCCCGACTGGATATGATTCAAGCTACCCTCCGTGGGTCAGGAGCGCCTGGTGTGCCGACAGTAGTAGTTCCGGTGGTGCCCCCACCCACCATGCCTATTTCTCCTCCACATCTCCATTTGCCGACTCCTCCCAAATATGATGGGTCTCCGAAAACCTGTAGGGGTTTTCTGAATCAGTGTGAGATCCACTTTGAACTACAGTCTAGCAGTTTTCCCACAGCTCGCACTAAAGTGGCATACATTATTTCTCTACTCAGTGGTGCCGCCCTTGATTGCGCCTCACCTTTATGGGAAAGGTCGGATTCCCTCCTGTCATCCTACACTGACTTCGTGGCAACATTCAGATGAATTTTCGATGAGCCAGGTCGAGTGTCGTCAGCTTCCTCAGAGATCCTTCGACTGCGTCAGGGGACGCGAACTGTCGGGCAGTATCTGGTGCAATTCCAGACATTGGCTTCTGAGGTCTCCTTGAATGAGGAGGCCCTCTATGCGGCTTTTTGGCAATGTCTGTCAGAATGCATTAAAGATGAGCTCACCACCAGAGACTTGCCCTCGAGACTGAATGAGCTCATCTCGCTCTGTATCAAAGTAGACCTACGATTCTGCGAAAGAGTCATGGAACAAGGCAGGTCAACTACTCACAAGACTCCTTGTACTCCACCTCCTCGACAGCCGTCTCCATCTAAAGACGAACCTATGCAGATAGGACATTCACGACTGTCTCCAGCAGAGCGTAGAAGACGCTTATCTAACCACCTATGCTTATACTGTGCTGCACCTTCCCACCTCATTAACGCTTGTCCTGAATGCCCGGGAAACTCCAAATCCTAGCCCACCAAGGAGGGGGTAGGCTAGGAGTTATGTGTGCCTCTCCACCTTCAAGCGACTGTAACCTCTCAGTCTCCCTACGAGTGGCACAGCGTACCAAGCATTTAACTACCTTATTGGATTCTGGAGCAGCAGGCAACTTTATCACAGAGAGGTTAGTCAAGCAATGGTCTCTTCTTATTGGGAGACTGTTATCCCCGATTTATTTGACTGCCATGGATGGCAGTAGGATTCCTGATGCTGTGATTACCTCCAAGACTCTACCTATCTGTTTGAAGGTAGGGGTCCTACATACAGAGATGATTTCTTTTCTGGTAATCCCAAAGGCCACTCATCCTGTGGTCCAAGGCCTCCCTTGGCTACGTTTGCATAACCCCCAAATTGATTGGAGAATGACCCATATCCTGGCCTGGGGTCCTTCTTGTTCTAAGACATGTCTGCAAAGAGTGCTTCAAGTTTGCAAATCTTCCCCTAAATCTTCCAATGATCCACCTTCTCCATATCAGGACTTCACTGATGTATTCAGCAAGTCCTCAGCTGATATTCTTCCTCCTCATAGAGAATGGGACTGTCCTATAGATCTTATTCCAGGGAAAACTCCTCCCCAAGGGCGTACGTATCCATTGTCTCTGCCTGAGACTCACTCTATGGAGGAGTATATTAAAGAAAATCTGGATAAAGGATTCATGAGTCTGAGTCTACTGATAAGCATTATATAATTTATCCAGTGGCTCTTAGAAGGAAGCTCTTGCATTGGGCACATTCCTCTCATTTTGCCGGTCACGCGGGCATCCGCAAGACCTTAGAATTTGTTTCCAGAGCATACTGGTGGCCGACCCTAAAAAAGGACAATGCTGAGTTTGTGGCCTCCTGCCCGAAATGTGCCCAACACAAGGTACCCCGCCAGTCACCCACTGGGCAACTAGTTCCTCTGTCTATTCCTTGTCGTCCGTGGACTCATCTTTCTATGGATTTTGTCACGGATCTCCCCTTGAGTAATAGGTTTAATACCATTTGGGTGGTAGTCGACCGGTTTACCAAGATGGCTCATTTCATCCCACTCACCAGTCTTCCGTCAGCTCCCAGGTTGGCACAAGTCTTCATTCAAGAGATCTTCAGACTACATGGTCTTCCTGAGGAGATAATTTCCGATAGAGGTGTGCAGTTTGTGGCCAAATTCTGGCGCAGTCTTTGTCAAGCACTCCAGGTTAAACTGAAGTTTTCTACAGCCTACCTTCCCCAAACCAATGAGCAAACCGAGAGGGTGAAACAGGACTTGGAGGCCTTCCTCCGTATCTATGTATCCTCTTCCCCGGATGATTGGGATCAACTCCTCCCATGGGCTGAATTCTGCCACAACAAACAGTACCACTCTTCGTCTTCCTCCACGCCATTCTTCACCAACTATGGGTTTCACCCAAAAGTCCCTGAGTTCCAGCCGCTTCCAGCAACCTTGGTGCCTGCTGCTGATATCACGATTCAACAGTTTTCCAGTAATTGGAAGAATGTCCATGCAGCTTTGTTGAAGGCTTCCTCCAGGTACAAAAAATTTGCAGATAAGTAGCGTCGGGCAATTCCTGCCCTTAAAGTGGGTGACCGTGTCTGGCTATCGACGAAAAATCTACGACTAAGGGTTCCGAGTATAAAGTTCGCTCCACGATACATCAGCCCTTTTCTGATTGAGCAAGTTGTCAACCCAGTGGCCTACAAACTTCAACTACCTCCATTCCTGAAAGTTCCAAAAACGTTCCACATTTCTCTTCTCAAGCCAGTGATTTTGAACCGCTTCCATTCTGCGCTTTCCTCTGCTCCCAAAGTCCACACCCAATGTGCCGTTGAGTACGAGTTTGCCAAGATACTTTATTCTCGTATTAGATATGGTCATCTCCAGTACTTAATAGATTGGAAGGGCTACGGTCCTGATGAACGTTCCTGGACAAATGCATCTGATGTTTACGCTCCTAAATTGGTCCGAGAATTTCATTCTAAACTCCCACATAAACCTAAGAAGTGTCCTGGGGCCACTCCTAAAGAGGGGGGGGGGGTGCTGTCATGATCCGGGTACTGAGACACCAGTTTCTGCCTATTAGGTGCCTCCTGAGGTTGGCTCAGCGGGCCAGGGCCAGACTTTAGCTTAGGTTATTGTTCATAGCACTGGTCTTAGCTGCTCACCTCAGGGTAAGTACTTACGGAAGTGCGGCGCTTCCAGCCCCGCCGCGGCCGTCACCGCCACGTCTGGGGCTCACGCCCAGATGCACATCCCTCATGTACCTTTGCTGCCCCTCCTGTCCCTCTGGCTGCCTCATATCGCTGGGCGCATGTGACTCGGCTACTACGGCCTTCACCACCTTCCCACAGTGGTTGGTTCCCCTTCTGATACCGTTCATGGGCACAGCCATGTTGGACTCCAGTCACCTGTTCTCATTCCTCCTATCCGCTGTGCTGTCGTTAGCTCAGGATTTATGATCAGCCAATCCCCACTGGTCATGGGGGATAAATATCTTGTATCCACACCCAGGAAATCGTCAGTGCTTCCATTGTCATCTGTTACTCCAGTGTGCAGTTCTCCTGAGGATTCTCTGCAACCTAGCCTGACTCCCCGGTGGTTCCTCCTGCTGTGCTAATCCTGCTCTTCTGTGATCATCCTGTGGTGTGTACTCTCTGGCCTCCCAGCGGTCATTCTTCATTTAGCTGCGAACCCCAGCTTCATTCTTCATTTACCTGCAAACGCCAGCTTCATTCTTCATTTACCTGTGAACCCCTGCTTCATTCTTCATTTACCTGCGAACCCCAGCTTCATTCTTCATTTACCTGCGAAACCCAGCTTCATTCTTCATTTACCTGCGAACCCCAGCTTCAATACTCATTTATCTATGAACCCCAGTTTCATCTTTTGTTTATGCACGAACACTAATATTATTTACAGCTCCACCTTCATTACCCATCATCACGTTACTCCTCATCTGGGCTCCCAAGTTTTATACAGGACTTTGTGTTATTCTGGATTACTGGATCCCACCAGTACTGTCTGCATTCATCCCTTGTGATATTATTATTTCTTTCACCTTATATGACTTTCTCAATAAATATTGTTCAAGTTATTCCAGTTGTTGTGGTCACGCCTTTGGGCTCTACATATTACTCCCTAGCACATGTCTAGGAGTCTACTCACTCCTCCTACATTTTGGTACCCAGCAGCCCCTACAACTGAGGCTTCCAGATATCATTGTCAGCCCTCAGTTGTGACAATGGCGATAAGTCACGTTTCAGTAGTGGCAGAAGGGTGAGGCATTTTGAGGGGATCCATTTAATTTGCTGGCTGTCAGGATCCTTGCAATCAAGACCCAAAATAATACATTTTCAAATTGTTTTATATATATATATATATATATATATATATATTTAAATATATATTACAATTTCAAAATGTATTATTTTGTGAAAACTCACAGACTGAAGCTACATTGGCTCTCATTCCGAGTTGATCGCTAGCTGCCGTTGTTCACTGTGTAGCAATCATTTAAAAAAATGTCAAAAGTACGCATGCATATGGGCCGCAATGCACACGCATGACGTACGGGTACAAAGAGCATTGTTTTGCACTGCTTCTAGCGACGATTCCATTTGCACAGCTGATTGCAAGGAGATTGACAGGAAGTGGGAGTTTATGGGTGTCAACTGACCGTTTTCTGGTTGTGTTTGGAAAAATGCAGGCGTGTCCAGGTGTTTGCAGGGCGGGTATCTGATGTCAATTCCAGGACCTTCGTTGCAGCAATCATCACACAGAATAAGTAACTACAAGGCTGGTTTTGTTTTGCACAAAATGTTTTTGTACCGCTCGGCTGCACAGGCGTTCGCACTCTTGCAAAGCGAAAATACACTCCCCCGTGGGCAGCGACTATGCTTTTTCACGGCTGCTAAAAGTAGCTAGTGAGCGATCAACTCGGAATGAGTGCAATTATCCTGTCCTGAACAACTTTTGTTATGTGCAGACTTTGGAGGTCCTTGAATCAAGACATGGGGCATGACCAGATCACAATGGGATTAAGACTATGGGGTATATTTACTAAGGTCCCGATTTTGACCGAGATGCCGTTTTCTCTTCAAAGTGTCATCTCGGTAATTTACTAAGCAAAAATCACGGCAGTGATGAGGGCATTCGTAATATTTTGGAAGTCCTAGGAAAAAATCACGAATCAATATACCATCGGTCAAATACGCCTGCAATTTGGTAGAAATCGTGAATTTACTAAAAAGTGCAAAACACAAACACTGCCGACAATAGCCAAACACTGCCGTGATGAAATACAAATCGTGAAAAAGTGCTAAAAAAAACAGACCTGCTTTTTTATCCCATGTTTGTATAGGCATGCACGGATCCATGAGATCCGTGCATGTTTTTCAGTGGGAAGGGGTGGGAAATGTTATAATTTAAAAAAAAAAAAATGCGTGGGGTCCCCCCTCCTAAACCAAACCAGCCTCGGGCTCTTTGAGCCGGCCCTAGTTGCAAAAATATGGGGAAAAAATTGACAGGGGTTCCCCCATATTTAAGCAACCAGCACCGGGCTCTGCGCCTGGTCCTGGTTCCAAAAATACGAGGGACAAAAAGCGTAGGGGTCCCCCGTATTTTTGAAACCAGCACCGGGCTCCACAAGCTGGACAGATAATGCCACAGCCGGGGGTCACTTTTATACAGTGCCTTGCGGCCGTGGCATCAAATATCCAACTAGTCACCCCTGGCCGGGGTACCCTGGGGGAGTGGGGACCCCTTCAATCAAGGGGTCCCCCCCCAGCCACCCAAGGGCCAGGGGTGAAGCCCGAGGCTGTCCCCCCCATCCAATGGGCTGCGGATGGGGGGCTGATAACCTTTGTTGAAAGTAATGAATATTGTTTTTAGCAGCAGTACTACAAGTCCCAGCAAGCCTCCCCCGCAAGCTGGTACTTGGAGAACCACAAGTACCAGCATGCGGCGGAAAACCGGGCCCACTGGTACCTGTAGTACTACTACTAAAAAATACCCCAATAAAGACATTACACACACACCTTGAAAGTATAACTTTAATGCATACATACACACCACCAAATACACATACTTACCTTATGTTCACACGAGGGTCGGTCCTCTTCTCCAGTAGAATCCATGGTGTACCTGTTGAAAAAATCCTACTTACCAAATCCAGTGTAGAGGGCTCCTCGGATAATCCATTTGTAATCCACGTACTTGTAAAAATAAAAAAACGGGACACCCGACCACGAACTGAAAGGGGACCCATGTTTTCACATGGGACCCCTTTCCTCGAATGCCAGAAACCCCCTCTGACTGATGTCTAAGTGGGTTTCTTCAGCCAATCAGGGAGCGCCACGTTGTGGCACCCTCCTGATCGGCTGTGTGCTCCTGTACTGTCTGACAGGCAGCACACGGCAGTGTTACAATGTAGCGCCTATGCGCTCCATTGTAACCAATAGTGGGAACTTTGTGGTCAGCGGTGAGGTCACTTTCGGTCAACCGCTGACCTCAAAGTTCCCACCATTGGTTACAATGGAGCGCATAGGCGCTACATTGTAACACTGCCGTGTGCTGCCTGTCAGACAGTACAGGAGCACACAGCCGATCAGGAGGGTGCCACAACGTGGCGCTCCCTGATTGGCTGAAGAAACCCACTTAGACATCAGTCAGAGGGGGTTTCTGGCATTCGGGGAAAGGGGTCCCATGTGAAAACATGGGTCCCCTTTCAGTTCGTGGTCGGGTGTCCCGTTTTTTTATTTTTACAAGTACGTGGATTACAAATGGATTATCCGAGGAGCCCTCTACACTGGATTTGGTGAGTAGGATTTTTTCAACAGGTACACCATGGATTCTACTGGAGAAGAGGACCGACCCTCGTGTGAACATAAGGTAAGTATGTGTATATGGTGGTGTGTATGTATGCATTAAAGTTATACTTTCAAGGTGTGTGTGTAATGTCTTTATTGGGGTATTTTTTTAGTAGTAGTACTACAGGTACCAGCGGGCCCGGTTTTCCGCCGCATGCTGGTACTTGTGGTTCTCCAAGTACCAGCTTGCGTGGGAGGCTTGCTGGGACTTGTAGTACTGCTACTAAAAACAATATTCATTACTTTCAACAAAGGCTATCAGCCCCCCATCCGCAGCCCATTGGATGGGGGGGACAGCCTCGGGCTTCACCCCTGGCCCTTGGGTGGCTGGGGGGGGACCCCTTGATTGAAGGGGTCCCCACTCCCCCAGGGTACCCCGGCCAGGGGTGACTAGTTGGATATTTGATGCCACGGCCGCAAGGCACTGTATAAAAGTGACCCCCGGCTGTGACATTATCTGTCAAGCTAGTGGAGCCCGGTGCTGGTTTCAAAAATACGGGGGACCCCTACGCTTTTTGTCCCTCGTATTTTTGGAACCAGGACCAGGCGCAGAGCCCGGTGCTGGTTGCTTAAATATGGGGGAACCCCTGTCAATTTTTTCCCATATTTTTGCAACCAGGGCCGGCTCAAAGAGCCCGAGGCTGGTTTGGCTTAGGAGGGGGGACCCCACACTATTTTTTTTTTAAGTTTAAACATTTTTTTATTTTTTTTACAAGGTGCACAATGAAGCCCGGCATGGATCTCTCAGATCCGGCCGAGATTCATTGTATTAAAGTCGGCAGTGTTTTACAAGTCACTCACGTAAAACACTGCCTAAAAAAACGAATGACATCGACATCGGAAAAACCGAAAATGCAGAATACGGCAGCTTAGTAAATTAGTCGTAATCAATTCAAAAAGTTGCATATTTACACTTTCGATGTCATTCGTGATTGAACTTTGACCTCAAATGGGAAAATACGATTCTTAGTAAATTTACCCCTATGTCACAATGGTCTCCATTCTCTGTAAGTGTTCATAGTGCTTTTGCATTCCTAGGTTGCCCTTTGCACATACAGTATCACAGATTCTCCAAAGACCCATTTTTTGCTTGATACTGTACATTGGCCCTCATTCTGAGTTGTTCGCTCGCTAGCTGCTTTTAGCAGCCGTGCAAACGCTAAGCCGCCGCCCTCTGGGAGTGTATCTTAGCTTAGCGGAAGTGCGAATGAAAGGATCACACAGCGGCTAAAAAATAATTTTGTGCAGCTTCAGAGTAGCTCCAGACCTACTCCTAGCTTGCGATCACTGCAGACTATTTAGTTCTGTTTTGACGTCACGAACACACCCTGCATTTAGCCAGCCACGCCTATGTTTCCCCAGCCACTCCTGCGTTTTTATCTGACACGCCGGCTTTTTTACACACACTCCCCGAAAATGGTCAGTTACCACCCAGAAACACCCACTTTCTGTCAATCACTCTGCGGCCAGCAGTGCGACTGAAAAGCATCGCTAGACCTTGTGTGAAACTGCATCGGCTTTTGTAAAAGTACATCATGCGCGCGCATTGAGCCGCATACGCATGTGCAGAAGTGCCAATGTTTAGCCTGATCGCTGCGCTGCGAATGGCAGCTAGCGATCAACTCAGAATGACCACCCTTGTTTGATATATGCAGAGCAGAAATTATCATGGCCTACAAATATCTCACAAAAATGTCCATGGGTGATACAGATAACTAAAACTAGGACTGTCCCAGCTATGTTAGTGTTTCTTGGGCATTGATTGATAAAGTATGTGATAGCCGCTATAAGCAAGCAAAATAATTCAATAATCTAGGAACCTAAATCCTTAGAGCAGGCTTTCCCAACCACGGACCTCAAGGCACACTAACAGTGCAGGTTTTAGTGATATCCAAGCTTCAGCACAGGTGACTTAATTAGTAGCTCACTTATTTTTATTTAACTGTCTGTGCTGCAGCCTGGATATCACTAAAACCTGCACTTTTGGTGTGCCTTGAGGACCGTGGTTGGGAAAGCTTGCCTTAGAGTGATCCCTCATTGTTTATAATGTAAGCAAAGGTTAACTAATTTGTGTTGGGAAGCTAATTCCAAGCAGTCTGCTTCACTTTATTCATTGGGAATCCTTTTCCCAGTCTATTGGAAATGGAGACTGCTTGCATTTTGCAAACTCACCCCTCCTTCCAGTATTTACAAACCATTATATGTAAAAGAAGTTTGATGAGGATAGCCATCATATATTTTCTGTCTAAAACCAGATCAGATTACCAAGTTACAATAGACAAGAGAAGCAAGCAAACACTTTCTATTGTTTTGTATTGTTTGAAGCAGACACATGCAATGTTGACATCACAAACCCATGGGTGTAACTATAGTAGGTGCAAGGGATGCTATTGCTATGGGGCCCAGAGGTTTAGAGGGCCTGGACCCAGGTTATAAAGTTGCATACCAATTTTCCATATTTGCCTTCTTAGCAACTGGGTCTGATACATTACCTAGCCTTAATTGTGTGACATTACATTTTCAGTGAGAGGAGTGTGTAGTGGATGATGTAATGGTAATGGAGCATTGTATGTGGCATAATATGAACTGGAGGGCACTCTTATGTGACAAAGTATGAATCGGGGACACTGTGATATGGCATAATATGAACAGTAGACACTGTATGTCATAATCTGAATTGGGGATACTGTGTGGCATAATGTGTACTGGCAGCCCTACAATGTGACATCTTGTAAATTAGGGAACTATGATGGTTCATAAAACATACAAGGGTACTAGTATGGTGCATAAAATTAACTAGGGCACTACTATGGTTCAGAGATCGAACTAGGACACTATTATAGGGCTTAAAATGAATAACTGCTGCAGAGAGGTGTCTCTCAAGAAACATTGGGACAGGGGTCCTTTCAATGTGTTGCTATGGTTGTGGTTATGCACCTGCACAAACCCATTATAAAAATCCCCCAGAATGTTACAAAATCTTCACAGTGGTAGACTGAAGAGGCTGGTGTCTGCATAAGGAGAGAAGGTAGTGTTTGGAGATTTTTTGGGGCATTAGAAAAATATTACTTTTAGTTGACTTATCTTATTATCTGTTGTGTTGACTATTGTAAGAGTTTATTCCATTTTATTGGCACTTGTCTATTTATTATTTTTCTTGTCAACGTTAATTTGTGTGTGCTTGTGGTGTGTTTGTTGATATTGTATTTTTACTTTTATGGAGTCCATACATTCAATAGGTATCAGGAAAAATGCCCCATTCTGCCAGCATTTAGGTTGGAGATACGGGAAATACAACATTTTGGCAAACCTTGATTTACCAATTCCAATCAAAAAATATTGGGATCAGTGATTCAGGTATTTTTAAAGTGCAGTTTTTTTAACCATACCTCAACAGACCACTGATCGTTAATGTCAACTAATCACTATTTGGCAGATCAGTTTGGCATCAGCAGAGCTAAGAATCAGCCCATAGATGTATGGGCCCCATTAGTATAGTTAGTATTTTTCTTTGTTTGCTTTATCTGTGTTATTTTTTTAGTTTTAGTATGGAAGTGGATAGAAAAAGGAGATGCAGCTAAACGCTGAGATAGGGAAGGGAGCATAGCTGCGAGATTTGGATTCAAAGGAGCAGATGCATGATCGTCTGCTATCAAATACAAAAGCAGGGTGAAATATCAGATTGAATTGTGATGACGATGTGGCCCTTGTAAATGTGGTCAATATACACTATAATGTGTTAAATTGGAGACTGGCAAAAAGAACCACATGGTGTAGAAAGACAGCAAATGTGACAGACAGTGGTGCAGACTGTCAGTGCCATAGGCCACATTAAGCAGGATGTGACGTAAAAATAAGAGTCAAATCAAATATGCCATGTTGCAAGGCAAACAGCTGGTGCCCCCACCCCACCCGCTGTGATGGACTACTGGAGTATGAGGAGCTGTTGTGTGGCATTATTCCAACTGAGGTAGTTCAAACCCTCAATAGCCATAACATGGATGCCCTGTCATGGTCTGGAGATTGAGTACAATTTTGTATGCTCACTTTGTCATATTAATTGTTTGCATACATACTGTATATAACATACGCTATACAAGTGAGACAGTCAGTGTCAGCTCCAGAGGTGGGGCTGCAGCACATTTCAAAATCCAAGTAGGGGACCCACACCGCCTGCTAGTGAGACTTGGCATGTGAGGTTTGGCAGCATTTAGGGTGGCAGTTGGTGTGGGTCTCCTATTTGAATTTTGAATTTCGCTGCAGCCCTACATCTGAAGCTGTACTGGTTATAGTCATCCTTAGCTGAAATTTGAATTAATGTCTCCAGTACCACTAATCAGTAATGGTACTTAGATTACCCCAAATGGTGTTAAATTACAAAAAAAAGGCTGCAAGAAATTTCAATGATAGTGGGCCCATAGCTGTTGGGAGTACAATGTGTACTTGGGTCAGTAATTGGTTAGATAATAGGGAGCAGCGGTTAATGGATCTTTTTCAAATTGGACTAAAGTGCTAAGTGGGGTGCTGCAAGGGTCTGTACTCATACCACTATTGTTCAACATCTTCATTAACGACCTAACAGTAGGTCTAGAGAGCATGGTGTCAATTTTTGCTGACGATAACAAATTGTGTAAGGTTATAAATACGGAGGGGGATGCGGAGTCTCTTCAGAACAACTTAGTTAAACTAGAAGCATGAGCAGCAAAATGGAGAATGAGATTCAATACAGACAAGTGTAAGGTAATGCACTGTGGTAGCAAGAACAAAAATAACACCTACATACTAAATGGAGTAATATTAGGAGATTCTGTACTGGAAAAAGACTTAGGTGTTCACATAGAAAACAAACAAAGCAGCAGTACCCAAAGTAGAATTGTAGCAAAAAAGGCTAATAAGATATTAGCATGCATAAAGCGGGGAATTGATGCAAGGGACGAGAGTATTATACTCCCATTATATAAATCACTAGTGAGGCCTCATCTTGAATACTGTGTGTAATTTTGGGCACCATACTACGAAAAGGATATCCTGGAGCTAGAAAAGGTTCAGAGGCGGGCAACCAAACTAATTAAGGGCATGGAGATGCTGGAATACGAGGAAAGGCTTGCAAGGCTAGGCATGTTTTCATTGGAAAAGGAGGAGACTAAGAGAGGACATGATCAACATCTACAAATATATAAGGGGACAATACACAGAACATGCAAGGGACCTGTTAGGTTAGAGGAGAGAAGTTTCCGCACTTTGAGGCAAAAAGGTTTTTTCACAGTAAGGACAATACATGTTTGGAATTTCCTGCCTGAGAGTGTAGTAACGGCGGACTCAGTTAACACCTTTAAGAATGCATTAGATAAATTCCTATTGGATAAATATATTCAGGGATATGGTGCTAGACAAGTATTATAGTTAATATATCTAGACCTAAACTAAAATAACTAGTCCTAAAATAAACTGCATAGGAGTCCTCAAACAGGTTGAACACGATAGACAAATTGTCTTTTTTCAACCTTAAATACTATGTTACTATGTTATTATGTAACTTCACTGTTGTGTGGTCATGTAGATGGTGTATTTTAACCACAACCATTTTTTATGTGTTTATTCACAGCACCACAAAAGAAGACATGAATTTCCAAGCCTAGTATATTTGAAGATGATAATGTGGAAGGCAAGTTAAATGTAACAATGTACTATTCATAGTGCCCATAGATACATATTTGCATTGTTAATTAAAAAATGCTCTTTATCATGTAGGTCCATGAAGGCCTATGTCCCTGCCTCCACCACTGCAGCATCGTCAACTTCAAAGTACACCAAGTCCTGGATTCACTAAACAATTAAGGGACACATCCACTCCACCTTGTGGACAGCCTGTATGTGTGTTCCTGTCTATAATCCAAACACAAAAATGGTTGTCACATGTGATGTAAGTACTATAATGTACAAAAGAACACTTTCCTATAAATAGCCAGGGAGTGGTGTTTATTTGCATTAATTCTTATTTATAGAGCAGTTTAAGTGCTAGTTTTTAGATATACTAAAGCTACAATTTAGTTGCATTCTATTTTATGTGTTAACAGTGAGGGCAATATGCAATTGTTTATTTCTGCAGCCTCCTTTATAACAAATGACAAACTAGAAATGTGCTTAAAAAAGACCATGATACACTGCTGAAATTAAATAATTGTAATCAAAAGCACGCTTACCTCAACATCACCAAATTCTCAAACCCAAGCACCCATGGCCACAACTGCCACAGATTATGGGGCTCCATTTCTACATGTTGTTGCTTCATTTGAGGACATACAGGTACTACTGATTGTGATGGGGATGTTACATTTACTTGCAGACAGCAGTATCATAATTGTATTGTATGTAAAAGTATGTAGAATATTGTTTTATTTCATCTAGATGGATCAGTAGCATATGTCCTATAGGTGACCCTACACAGACCGGTAAGGAGGGAAATTAATGCCTCCTTGATTGAGGAAATTAGATAATGATCCCTTATCCAGACCCAAATAAAACTGGAGGATGGGATACATTCATTCTCCAACAGCCAGATCAGATCTGGAAGCTTAGGAGAGTTTCACCTCCAGGAAGGAGTGGAATGTCATGCCCATCTGGATTAACTCCCCCTCCCCTATCTATTGCAAGACAGACTTGGGAGTCTATGATCCCTTAAATATCCAGTGTCCAGTACTGAGCTAGTTAAAAAAAAAAACAGCAGGTGGGAGGGAGGAGTGCAGCTGTGGAGGTATATTGCACTTGTCCATCAATGTTGTGTGTTCATTCTTTTTGGGGATTCAGCCACATGAGCTGAAGGTGAACCATCCTACATGTGAAGTCCCTCTACATTGGAAGTTCTTTTGGGCAAATGTTAGGCTTCTGAAATATTCAATTGCTTTTGTTTCTGAGATTTATGTACTGTATTTCTGTCCATTTGTTATCTATCAATTTTAAAATCATTCCTTGGATTATTTTGTTCAAATTAAAAGATAATTAATTCTAGCACAGTCCCTGTGTCTCTTGGTGAGTCTGCGAGCCTGTGAGAACAAAGCTACATATTTAAGTGCAAGTGAGTGTGCAATTAATAATTCTGTATGGTGGTAAGAGCAAGAGCTTACGTAGTGTGGTATCATTAAAGGAACTTTTGCTTGAGGTAGTTACCGGTATTCAGTAACCACACATGCTGAGGTAACCATAAATCACTGGTGGCAATTCTCAGATTGACATATCTGAAGAATCGGCAGGCTAGTCATAGTAACATAGTAACATAGTAACATAGTATTTGAGGTTGAATAGAGGCAAATTGCCATTCGTGTTCAACCTGTTTTAAGTTGTGATGATTCTACATACTTGCTGAATAATGTTTTATGACTAGTTAGCTACTATAACTCATGTTACCCCTGAATTAACCACGTTGATATCTTAAGTATTATAACCTTGGATAGCTTTTTCATTCAGAAATTTATCCATTCCTTTTTTAAATCCAATTACAGAGTCTGCCATTACCACCTTCCCTGGCAGGGAATTCCACATCCTGATTGCCCTAACAGTGAAGAACCCTTTCCTCCGTTGCATTCGAAACTTTCTCTCCTCCAATTGCAGCGAGTGCCCACGTGTCCTAAACTGTGTTCTTTCAATAAAAAATTCCTCTGATAACTATTTGTGATGTCCCTTTACATATTTGAAGATATTAATAATATCTCCTCTTAGTCGCCTCTTTTCTAGTGTATACATATTCAGCCTAGTAAGTCTTTCCTTATAGTCCAGTCCTTCTAGGCTTTTAATCAATTTAGTAGCTCGCCTTTGAACACTTTCGAGTTCACTGATGTCTTTTTTATACAATGGTGCCAAAAACTGAACACAATATTCCAGGTGCGGATGTACCAATGCCTTAAACAGCGGCATGATTACATCCGAGTCCCTTGTCTCAAGTCCCCTTTTTATACACGCTAGCACCTTACTTGCCTTCTTTACTGCGTTTTGACATTGTGTATCGTTATTAAGCCTATTATCAATGAATACCCCCAAATCTTTTTCCAACTCTGTTTCCCCTAGGCGTTCCCCATTTAATATGTAGGATGCAAGTTTGTTTTTAGTCCCAAAATGCATAACCTTGCATTTGTCTGTATTGAACCTCATTTTCCATTTAGACGCCCAGAGTTCAAGTTTAGATAAATCATTCTGCAAGGACTCCACATCCAATTCTGAATTAATTACCTTACACAGTTTAGTATCATCTGCAAAGATTGACACTGTGCTTTCCAGACCTATTTCTAGGTCATTGATAAATATTTTGAACAGTAGTGGTCCGAGAATGGACCCTTGTGGTATTCCGCTGACTACTGGGGACCAGGTTGAGGACTTTCTGTTGACCACTACTCGCTGTACCCTGCTATCCAACCAGCTGCTTATCCATGTGCAAATAGTTTTTCCTAGGCTAAGCTCCTTTAATTTGATCATCGGTCTTCTGTGAGGAACTGTATCAAAGGCTTTTGCAAAATCTAGGAAGACCACATCCATTGCTTTTCCTTGATCATGATTATTGCTCACTTCCTCGTAGAAGCTAATTAAGTTAGTCTGACATGACCTGTCCCTCACAAAACCATGCTGGTTCTTGCTAATAATCCTAGTGGACTGTAGATACTCCTGTATGCCATCCCTTAGAATTCCTCCAATATTTTCCCCACTATAGATGTTAAACTAACTTGTCTGTAGTTTCCCAGAAGATTTTTGGATCCCCTTTTAAATAATGGCACTACCTCAGCTATACGCCAATCCTTCGGTACCATGCCTGATCTAATTGAACTATTGAAAATCAAGTATAGGGGTCGTGCTAGTTGTTAACTAAGCTCCATAAGAACCCTCGGCTAAAGTCCATCAGGACCAGGTGATTTATTAATCTTAATTTTGCTTAGTCTCTCCCGGACTACATCTTTGCTTAAACAAGTATCTAACCATGACGAAGGCCAGAAAGGGCCGATACGCGTTGGAACCACAGCACCCTGCTTTTTATCCACGACCTATAAGCCATTAAACCAACACTATCTCCAGATATACAGAGCCAACCGCAAACTAAGACGGAAGAAAGAGAATCGCTACTGCACGGCTGATGACATCGTGACCTCGTACCCTGATCACGTGATCGGAACAACCCGGAAGGTAGAGGAGAACGCCGCTGGAGAGGAACGGAGAAGGCCGCCGGCAAGAGGGAACAAGACGGGGCTACGTGAACGAGGTAAGGGACTCTGTAGGAGAGGAAAGGACACGGCAGATAGCCCAGCAGGGCTAGAAGCAGTCGTCCTTCTCCCTCTCCGAGACGGTGACCGCTTCCCCTTCTGACACAGCCAGTCACAGTGTTCTCAAAGGAGCGACACTGTGCACTTACGGAGTCTAGGGGCGGACGGTAGGTCCGGAGCCCTCATTACCTAATCCTAGCATACACCAGAACCGCTTGCCGCACCGACCCTCCGGGGGGACCCCCATCTTTTATCTTTTTTTCCACACATCTTTTTTCTGCAAAGAACTTTTTTCATTTTTTCCCTGACTCAACCAAAGTTACCATATACAGGCTCTGGACAGCATCATAAGACTATAGGCACTACTGAAGGTGGGACGCCACTGACCAGAGTGCCTTCATACACCAGACTAATCCACCAACCTTGTCCAATTACGGATTTTTGAGACATTACTTTAACCCATCGAGACATTCACTCCCCCCCCCCCTTTTTTCATCTATACCCATATCATCCCCTCCCCCTATCCCCCTTTTTTCTCTGATTTAATAAAAGAATCTTTTTGTGATATTTACAAGTCTTTTGACCATCATTTCACACATCATCCCCTTTTCAAATACATACCAACTTGTCCCCTTGGCGCACCTAACCCCTTACTGTATTTACCTTATTTGAAGTTGGAGGAACTTCTGCAAATAGGTAGCAGCCTTAGGGCTTACCAAATACCCACCTGCATGAGCGCTGGATAATCTCTCCTTTTCAAAGTATCTAACCATGAATCATTACTGTCACAATTGTTATGCTCTACTCCCACCATCAGTTCTTCACTGGTGAATACTGATGAAAAGAATTTGTTCAGTGTTTCCACTTTTATTTCGTAATCATTTATCAATTCTCCTAATTCATCTTTTAATGGACCTATATTCTCCTTTTTTAACCTTTTACCGTTTATGTATTTAAAAAACTTTTTAGGATTGGTTTTACTCTCTATAGCGATTTGCTTTTCATTTTCCATTTTAGCTGCTTTTCTTGATTTTTTGCATTTCTTATTACACTCCATGTAATACTTGAAAGACTCCTCCTTTCCATTAGATTTAAATGCTTTGAAAGCCTGCTTTTTTTATCCATTTCTGCCTTAACCCTCTTGTTAAGCCACATTGGTTTGAGTTTAATACTTCTGCGTTTACTGCCCATGGGAATAAAGTTATGAATATTGCTATCCAGCAACCCTTTTAAAACATCCCACATTTCCGAAGTATTCTTGTTATTAAACAGAACCTCCCACTATATGTCATTAAGTGCACATCTAAGCACACTGAAATTAGCCTTCCTAAAGTTAAAAGTTTTGGTGGAACCCCTGTAGCTATGTTTCCTGAAACTGATGTTGAATGTGATCATATAGTGATCACTGTTACCCAAAGTCTCCCAAACTTTAGTGTTTGATATAATATCCACATTATTAGTAATTACTAGATCCAGGGTAGTTTTACCCCTAGTTGGGTCCTCGACTAATTGAGACAAGTAGTGATCCCTAAACATATTTATGAACCTGCTGCCCCTCGCTTCAGCACATGAATCATTATTCCAGTTTATATCAGGGTAATTAAAATCCCCAATCACAAGGATGTCCCCCTTTCCAACAGCCATTTTGATTGTCTGCAATAATTGTTCTTCCTCATGTAAGCTAAAATCCGGCTGTTTGTAGTACGTGCCTATGACTAGTTTTTTTGCATCAATTCCCCCACTTGAGATTTCAACCAGTAGTGACTCCACATTATTGCCAGTCTCCTCATAAATAACCTCCTTTAGGTATGGTTTAAGTGATGGTTTAATATAAAGACATACAACTCCTCTTTTGTTAGCCCTGTCCCTCCTAAAAAGAGAATACCCCTCCAAGTTAGCAACCCAGCCATGAGAGTCGTCCCACCATGTTTCCGTGATACCTATAATGTCATACTCAGCCTCTAATGCTACCAATTCCAATTCCCCCATTTTTCCTGCTAGACCTTGTGTTTGCAAGCATACATTTTAGTTTATCTGTTCCTTTATTTGTTTGTTTTCTTAAAGATTTCTCATCCTGGTTAACTAGTGCATCTGTAGAGTTACTGATACAGACTGTCCTTCTCGCTCCCTCTCCAACACCACCGTACTTAGTATTTCCCACATTACTTTTCTCTTTGGTCAACCCAATGTTCCCATCTAAATACACTGCCCTGATATAAGTATTTTCCCTTAAGTCCCATACAACATTTTCTATAGGCTGTAATGATGACACATAATTGTTATTATTTAATGCTTTAGCAATACCTTTCTTAACACCCTTATTAGAACCTATGTAAATACCCTTACCGGCTGCACTTTCCCTCCCCCCTTCTCCACCCCCTTTTATCTCACTACCACCATCCCTACTATACTCGCTGCATGACCCATAGTTTCTAGCTAAACCCTCCCCCCAGGCTCCTAGTAAAGAAGCTCCTCCAACCTACTAACCATCCTACCCCCCAGCGCTGCAGCCCCTTCCTCATTCAGGTGCAATCTGTCATGAGAAAAAAGAGGGTGCCTGACTGAGAAGTCTGCCCAGTGTTCCAAGAACACAAACCCCTCTTTCCTACACCGGTCTCTGAGCCACACATTTACCTCCCTAATCTCCTTCTGTCTCCCTGGGCTAGCGTGTGGCACTGGTAATATTTTGGAGAAAATTACCTTAGATGTCCTTTTTTTTAGTTTCTGGCCTAAGTCCCTATTATCTTTCTTAAGGACATCCCACCTACCACTAACTTTGTCATTGGTGCCAACGTGCACCAAGACTGCCAGGTCTTTCCCAGCCCCTCCCAACAATCTATCTATCCGGTCCACGATGTGCCGTACCCGAGCACCCGGGAGACAACAGACCATAAGGCAATCACAGTCCCGGTAGCAGATTGTCCTATCTACCTTCCTAATGATAGAGTCCCCTATCACCACCATCTGCCTGGGCGCATCTCTAGCTTTCATCCCATCTGAGCCAGAGGGACCACTCCTCCAGTTGCTAGAGGGAGCAGTCTCCTCCAGCTCCGTCATTTCATCGCTATCATCCACCGAATCTTCATTCAATTGGGCAAATTTGTTCGGGTTTGATAGATCTGAGATGTCATGCCTCCCCCTCTTTTTCTTCTTTCTAACAGTGACGCAACTGCCTATCTGATTTTCCTCATCTACCAGTGACCCCTGCTGCAACTTCTCCACCATTCTATCTAAACTTCGCTTGAGATTGTGAATATCGCTCAGTCGTGTAACGGTCTGCTCTAGATCAGTTATCTGGGCTTCCAGGGCTACCGTTCGCTCACATCTCGTGCATATGTATTCGCCCTGGGTCGGCTGCTCCAGGTGCGCATACATCTTGCACGATACGCACTGAGTGAGACTCTCAATCACGGCCCCTCCCATTGTTTGAGAACTCAACTTCCTATTACCTTTCGAAAGTACAATAAAGAGAATCAAAACCAACTAGCCAATACAATCAATACACAATAAGTAAGTATCAATACTTATCTGAGTGGTACCTCTCCTGCGGCACCGATACTCCACCTAGCAGTTGCAGTTGTTCCAGCTCACTGCACCTTCTTTCCACTCGGCTTCCGGCTTCTGCTTTAAAAAAAAAAATACTGATGATGTTGCATTTGCTAAGTCAAAATATTAGCAAATTAGATGGAGACACCATCCATTATCTGCTGTTAATATAAACCTTAATAGGTTGTTTTCAAGTATTGACTTACATTTTAGCAGAAACATTTATTAGAATGCAAATTCACTCCAAAAATAGTTTATTTCACCAAATCTCAACCATATGTTTTTCGACACATACTATTTTCAATGTAATTTGGTTTTACAATAATTTATTTTGCTCCAATATTATAAGAAAAATTAAAAAAAATAACAGGCATAAAAATGTCACTTCCTGCTAGTTATGTTTATGCTTTAAGTGCAATCCACAATCTTGTGTTTATATTTTTACATTCATTTGTATTACACTCTGCTGTTTATAGTGTTTTTTAATGGCCATATTAAAATGCATTCAGTACTTGATATGTTTTCTTCCTTCTTTAGAGAACAAGCATTCTAGGAGATTCATGTTTTGACAACAGTGGTGCTGTTTCTTCACAGCTGCTACACTCCCTGATTATTTTAAGGGTGACTTGATAAAAGCTATTTAACTGTATATATTGGATTTCTGCATTTCTTTTTTTCCTTACAGTAATTTTACTGAAATACTTTATTTCATTGCCACCATCCTATAAATGTACAGCATAGATAAAAGTATTCACAGAGGCATTGAAAGCCTCATAGAGAGAGAGAGAGAGAGAGAGAGAGAGAGAGAGTGAAAGCAATTCAACTTGTAAAAAGATTTAAATCAAAATACATAACACTACAGTTTAAATCCCTTGTAGTCTGGCTTAGCCTATTTGGCATAGTGGCATTTCACTGCCACTCTATTAAATATGATGTCAATACTGTAGATGGGTCATTAGACAAAGATTAGAAAGTGCAGAGAAAATTGAATACAACATAGTCAGTTTCTCTTTTCAAAGTGGATGCCCCACTGGTTCTGTACATTTTGTCTGAAAAGCAAACTCAGCAGATGTGGAAAATAATAAATGCATGCTCATTATTCTATCACTGTGATTCTGTCACACTATACAAAGTAGAAACACATTGTTGCTACAAAATAGAGCATTATTTGTACCTTAAAACTCAAAGAAATAACATAAAAGAATAGTAAAACTGAAATGATTACATAAAAAATATATAACAAATACAGTATGATACAATATATTTTATTTAAAGGGTAAAATGAACCTGATTTAACCTGTGATGACATAGCTACTCTGAGGGGTATTCAATTAGCCATGGGGTTTACCCCATTGCAAATTGCTGCGCCAATTAGTGAGTACTGCACAGCGTATGAATCCACGAAGTCAGACTGAAATCAGATTAAAGTCTGCATAAAAATTGGGTTTGCACGCTGGATAAAAACCCATTGATTCAACAGTTTACATGGAGTCAGTGGGGTTCTACACCTATTTATATGGATTTGCAAAGATGTTAACTTAAAAAAATGCTTATCAGTATTTGAAACAATGCCTGAGAAGGATGGGCATGGATACTCATATATTGATCAAATTACCTACAAAAAATGCAAAATATCCTATAATTAATTATAATTTAAATATGAGCAGTATTTATACACTCACTATTTCTCTTGGAGGTCTATTTACTAAGGCTTGGATGGAGATAAAGCGGACAGAGATAAATGACCAGCCAATCAGCTCCCATCTGCCATGTCACAGGCTGGGTTTGAAAAAAGTCAGTTAGGAGCTAATTGGCTGGTACTTTATCTCCAGGCACTTTATCTCCATCCAAGGCTTAGTAAATAGACCCCTTAATCTCTTTAAAAACATGGACAATTTATTTCACATTTATAAACTGGAGAAAAGTTTATGGCAATGCAATATATTTATTATGCATCAATCAAAACACTTTCACTATAATTAATACATAACAAGATTCAGTGATCACTATTAATATGAATGTATTTAGTGAAAAAAAAGGTCTATCAAGTGGACTAGAAAGAGGAGTCTGTCTTTTGCACAGGGAGTCTTTTTGCTTTAAAAGGCATTGCACAGATCAGGTCTCCGTTATTAAGGAGGATGGGCCTTATGAGTGGGGAGACAGGAGAGGAAGATTTGCTGTATTAGAGCAGGGTAAGTTTTCCTTGGCCTCAGTAGCTACACTTATGAAACTTTTGGCTAAGATCAAGCATAGGTGTCCATATATGCTTTTGGGGTGGTCTTCAGTATGCCGGCGGTCGGGCTCCCGGCGACCAGCATACCGACAGCCGGCATACCGACACTTATTCTCCCTCGTGGGGGTCCACGACCCCCCTGGAGGGAGAATAAAATAGTGTGGCGCGCGTAGCGTGGCGAGCGCAGCGAGCATGCAAGGGGCTCATTTGCGCTTGCCACACTGTCGGTAAGCCGGCGGCCGGCCTCCCGGCGCCGGTATGCTGGTCGCCGGGAGGCCGGCCGCCGGCAGATCGTAGTGAACCCATGCTTTTGGGCTTAAAGGCTCCCTCCTGTAGGTGATGGACCATCACTTAACCTCTTCACATGTTTTTGATATAGTTTTAGTAATTATTGTTGTTGGGATAGATACAGTACATTATTCCTATTATCTTGATTTAGAGAGTAACCTAGTGTAACTCATTATCTTTGTATTGTAGTCACTATAGTGATATTTTATGCTACCTGCTGCTACTGTATTTTATCTATTTGTACAGAGTATAGTCTCATACTGTACCATTCGTTTAATTCCTTGAGTCACAGTTTCTCTATTTTGTGTACATTTTTTGTGTGTGTTTATATTTAAATGTCAATAAGCCTTTTAGGGCCCGATTTATCACAATCTGAATCTGAGAATGTGGATGTGTTGTGCTAAAAAACCTAGAGTATGTGCTGTGCATGTGCCACCACCACTGCCGCTACCTCCAAAGAGAGGTTTTCCTGTTGTCATGACTACCCCCCGCATGCTGCAACCTTCCCCCACTGCTGAACATACTCAACAGAGCAGGGACCAATGAATAGAAGGCTACTGTTCCAAGGTCCCCTTCCTACTGTGACCTCCAGTGCTGTAAAATGAGCTGTTGCTTCGCAGCATCACTTTCCTGCACCAGGGCCATGCAGCAGAGCAGGAAGACCTGATGACTGGCAGCCCTCACTGGAGCACCAATCACAGGTCATGATTTAAAAAAAAAAAATTCACAGTGATCAGCTTGTGTGTCCATCGTAGACACATAGTCCCTCCACAGTTTTCTCTGTTAGAAGGTCCAGAGATAGCTGTGCAGGAGGCAGCATATCACAGTGAGCACAGTGATTACACTGTCTGAAGATGGTGTAATTATCACAGGGCTCACTGCTGTGTTTTGTTACTTTTTTTCTAGTCAATTCGCAATCTGGTTACTAAAAAAAATAGATTTAAAGGGTTTAGAGAAGTTTTTCACAAAAACTTCTCCAAAAGTCCTTTAATACAATTTAATACAATCACGTTATAGTAAAATATTGTGAAAACCATTCACATTATTTTAGTGAAAAAAGTTAATAGATCTGCCTGTTAGAGTTTGTGCCTGTAGATGCAGATGTGTACATTGCTATGGCCAAAGCCTACTGTAAGTTTGAGTGATTGTATGCCAATAATCCACATGGGCTTGTTTTCATGTAAAACTTTGTATTTTTTATTACATTCTGTATGCAATTTTATATTTACCACTACAGTCACTTTATATTATCTAAGTGCAAGTACATTTTTTTTTTGTTTTGTTATAATTTACATTGATGTACCAGTCTTGCAGTTGTCTAACCAATTACTAAATGTGTATTGATTTATCCTCTTTTACCTGGTATTTAAGTGTGTGTTTGAACAATCTAAAGTCCCCTACTGTGACCTCCTAAAGTCCCTTACTGTGATCTTGGAATGGGTTTCCCATGTCATTCTCTGTTAGAAGTTGTCAAGAATTGCAACTCCATAGAGAGAATATGGCATAAGTGGAGACACTTACAGTATAACATAGACAGGATGTACAATAATTAGGTAGAATGTATGATGTTCACTCTCTTCATAGCAGTCACACAATTGCTCCAAAATTACTATTGTAGTGTTCTATGCTGAGTGGAGGCAGTGGAGGATTTGATGAAAGAACAAAAATGTCAATGCAATCTGAGGACAATATGCCATGACTATATGGCAGTTTCAATAAAGATAATGTCTGTACATACACACACAAAATAATATATAGTATTCTTGATAGGGGCACTCAGAATTTCCAAGTATTATTTAAATGTTTACTTTGTTATCTTTGCTATAAGTCTATTTAAAAAATAAAAATGTATAAAACACAATCTGTGAAATAATAATGTGAAAAAGTAGAACAAATTTCTGTGTTAAAAAATTAAAACTTGTGTTTTACAAGGTCTAAAATTACATGACACATTGCATGGATTGTTTTCATCAAAATATCCTATTATTCTAAATTAAAAATGTTTAACACTATCTCATTGTGGTGATATTTTGTTATTGATTTCAGTTTTGTTAAAATCCTTAATGTTTCTTCTAAGAAAATATCTTTTAATGGAGTTCATCATTGCACCAATCATGTACAAAATGCCAAATAAAGCTTTATTTATTAAAACATGGAGAGAGATAAAGTGGAGAGAGAGATAAAGTGATACCCAATCAGCATCTAACTTTAATTTTACAGGCTGTGTTTTTCTTAAAAATGAAAGTTATTTATTATTTACTAACAGTAATAGGGCCCGATTCAGCATGAGTTGTAGTTTTGCTAAAAGTAGCAAAACTACAAATCATTTCACCAGCGTGCATGGGTCTGCCCAGCACAGGGCAAGGATGCCCCGCATGCTGGGTCATGCACCCCCCAACTAACATGTGAGTGCATTGCTATATAGTAATGTGCTCACATGATTAGGGTTGCCCCCTGCCTACGCAGCCTACCTGCGAATGCAGTCAGAGGGCATCCATCTTTCGGGTCACAGCCCACCCCGCAAACAGTCTGGACACACCTGCATTGCCTGGACCACGCCCCCCAAATGGTGTGTCAAAGCCCCATCACTGCCCCCCCCCCCCCTCACCCCCGCTGGCTCTTAAACTGTGATTGCAGTTTATGACCTCACTCATGCGCGCATGTACAGAAGTGCATAAATCAGCAAATAGTGATTTCCGCACTTCTACGGTTGATGCTGAATCAGACCCATAGTGCAGCTTGTTTAGTTGCGTTTTTACAATTGAAACAACATAATAGAACATAACTGGGTAAAAACAGACAGACATATAAGAAGGAAGGACCTGATTGCAAGATAGATGCTACCTATTGCGTAATGGTCCACCAGATTGAAGAGGTTCTTAATGGGCTGTATGATATGGTCACCCAGCAATGTTAGCCAAGGGTCAGGAGGATATAAGAGTGAAGAAAAACAAAATATGTGCAGTTATGTGTGGAATGTACAGAGATGATATAAATAGATACGGAGGCATTAAAGGGTATGTGGGTGGGTCTGGAATTTGATAAGCTTGTCTGAAGAGGTGAGTTTTGAGGGAATGTTTGAAGGTTTGGAAACTAGAGGAGAGTCTTATTGTGTGTGAGAGGGCACTCCACCGAATGGGTGCATCCCGGATAAAGGAGATCATTCAGATCTGATCACTGGGCTGCGTTTTTTTCTGAACTGCATTCAGATAGTCACCGCCTACAGTGGGAGTGTAGTTTCACCATGCAAGTACTTTGAGCTGTAAAAATCCAATGTGTGCAGTCTCTGCACAGGCCAGGACTTACTCCTCCAGTGTTATTGAATCAGGTTTGATCGGGGCCGGAGCTGACGTCAGACACCCTCTCAGAAAAAGTTTGGGTAAGCCTGCGTTTTTCCGGACACTCCCAGTAAACGGTCAGTTACCAACCACAAAGGGCTTCCTCCTGTCAATCACCTTGTGAACACCCATACAAATGGATTTTTCACAACATCCTGTTGCTGACTGGTGATACCCGTCATTGTTGTTGTTGTTGTTGTTGTTGTCTGATGTGTGTGTGTATTGCAGTGCATAAATATGCGCTGTTATGTCCTGATCGCCCGCTGTGCGAAAACGTACAGCAGCGATCAGATCGGAATGACCCCCAAAGTCCTGTAATTTTGAGTGGGAGCAAGTAATGCATGTGGATGAGAGACACAGATCTTATGCAGAGCGGATAAGTCAGATAGGGAGATATTTTGAGATAAGTGATATAGAAATGAGTGAGAATATTGTAGAATACCGGTAACCAATGGAGGAACTGACAGAGCGGATTTGCAGATGATGAATTTCTAATGAGGAAACTCAGCTTCGCAGCTGCATTCAAAATGGATTATAGCTGTGAGAGCCTATTTTTGGGAAGACCAGTCAGGATACTATTGCAATAATCAATGTGGGAGAAAATGAGTGGATGGATAAGAGTTTTTGCAGTATTTTGTGCAAGATATGCTCATATTTCAGATATGTTTCTTAGATGTATGCAACATGAACTTGAGACAGATTTAATGTGGAGAACAAAGGACAGTTCAGAATCACGAATGACACCTAGGCAGCGAGCTTGTGGGGAAGGGTTGAATTTTGAGTTATCAACAGTGCTAGAGATCGGTAAGTACTTTGGGGGTCATTCCGAGTCGATCGCTAGCTGCCGTTGTTCACTGCATAGCGATCAGTGAAAAAAATAGGTAATCTGCGCATGCATATGCACCGCAATGCGCACGCGCTTCGTACGGGTACGAAGTCCATTGTGGTTTTGCACTGGTTCTAGCGACGATTCCAATCATGGCCGGGCGTTTGCTGGGCGGGTATCTGATGTCATTACCGTGTCACTCGTCGCAGCAATCATCACACAGGATAAGTAACTACAGGGCTGGTCTTGTTTTTTCACAAAATGTGTTTGCAGATGCTCTGCTGCACAAGTGTTCACACTCCTGCAATGCAAAATACACTCCCCCGTGGGCGGCGACTATGAGTTTGCACGGCGGCTAAAAACTGCTAGTGAGCGATCAACTCAGAATGACCACCTTTGTCTCTCTTAACTTTCACTCTATCGAAGCTTTGATAAATTTACCATAAAGTTTATTAAGAGAACATATCACTGTCTTAATTAAATATACCTCATTGGAGCAGTAACGCTGATTTTTATAGCATTATGTATGAATTCATTGCACCATAGAGCATAGACATATGTATACAGTGTAAACAAGGTTTGCTCTCAAACTACCTGCACAGAAATCCACATGAAAATGTACTTGTACACATAACAACATAAGTTATACATTGCTAATTTGATAATTATTATAATAACAAGTAGAGCATGTATGTCCATCTGCTGTAATAATCATATTTAATTTTCTGTTCTAAAAAAAGAAACAATATATAAGAAAGATAAAAGAAATTTTAGGATTTGTTACATTTTATGTGTTTATTCTTTTGCACAAAATTCTTTCCAAGTTTTCTCTTTTGTGTTTCATTGAAAATCATACCCATAGATATAATATGGGTTGAGTATTTTTAAGCTAGATAAATATTTTTTAATAAAGATAAATATCTGAATAATGATCACTTATTTGGGACTTATGAGTGCTGCTATATGGAAACCTTTTCTTTTTTTAGGGTATTTCAATCACATGAACACATATGACTGAAAATGTGATCTTTATTTTCATGTATACAAAGTTCAATAACAGAATGTTCATGCAGCTGTGGGTTGTGCAGAGTTGGAAAAAGCAAACATGCACCTGCTATTCATATTTTTGCACTTGGCATAGGGCAGGTGCTGATTATGATGATGACTAGTAGCAAATTTGGTGCACACATAGGCAAATACAGTATATATATTTTTACATGCAGACTTCTGAGCAATCTACTTCCAGTTTACTTCTAACTTCACATACGGCTCAGAGTCTTTACAATTTCATAGCTTTTTTTTTATCAGTAGATACAGTGTAACATAATAACATAGTAACATAATAGATGTTTGAAAAAAGACAAAATGTCCATCAAGATCAACCAGTGTTATAATTCTTACACTACTCTGTATGTAACTAGCTTAACTATAATGACCCAGATTAAGTTATGTTTTTAAGTCTAAATAACAGCTATAATTCATGCTTTTTCTAACATTCATGCTTTTTCTAAAATTTTCTAACTTTAGTGTAACTGTAGGTATTCCAAAGTACTTAGGGGGTCATTCCGACCCGATCGCTCGCAGCAGTTTCTCGCAGCACATCGATCGGGTCAGAACTGCGCATACACTGGTGCCGCAGTGCGACGGCGCATGGCAGCCATCGTTGCCTAGCGATCATCTCTGAGACAGAGGTGGTCGCTATGCAGGATGGGGCTGGATGGCGGCATTAAGCCGCCATTTAAGGGGAGAAGTCCGGCCAACGCAGGCGTGGCCGGACCATTGGGGGGGCGGTGCACGGTGGCTGTTTAATGTCACACGCAGCCACTGCGGGCCGGGGAGTGATGAGTAGCTCCCGGCCAGCACGCTAAAGCTGCGCTGGTTGGGAGCTACTCTTGAAGTGCAAAGGCATCTGTGCTGTGCGATGCCTTTGCACTTCTGCAGGGGGGGCCGGCACTGACATGTGGGTTGGACTAGCCCTGTGCTGGGCGTCTCCCCGCATGCCAGTGTGAATGATCGTAGCTGTGCTAAATTTAGCACAGCTACGATCAACTCGGAATGACCCCCTTAGTTTGGTCTTTCTGTCTAGCTATCGACTAAGCTGAAAAGGGACAGTATCCACTTGCTGAATTAACAAAGTATGCAGTCATTTAATTTTTCAGATGATTTTGATTTTTTTTTTCAAAAGTGCTTAATCAGAAGTGAACGCAGTTAGTACTACCGCTGCATGTTTGGGTTCAAATATGCAAAAGCCATCAAAGGTGTCTTGATTTAAAAGGTGCCCACTTCAGATCTACACTTCAAACAGGAGAAATTGAAAAGAGTGGGAGGTGAAGTGTAAGCAGGGGTTGGGGCTATATGGCACTGTATCCAGTATACAGTATTGGATGGAAGCGAGAATGGCAGGAGCTACTTCAGACAGTATACCTGGAGACAGTACATTGTCTGTATGTGTTTAAATACAGTATGTGACTGTATAGTACGTATGTGAATATGTGTATGTATTCTACTGTATGTGTACATTTGTGTTACTATGTATTTATCCATACCCCAAGAACCACCCAATTTTGGCAGAACAGTCCCACATTATTTGGACTGTGCCGCTGTTTCACCCCGGGCCACAGTTTTTCACAAAGGGTGTGGATCAGCCCAGCATGGTGCGCATACTCCCAGTATAATATGAAAAAGGGGTGTGACACATTATCCTACTTCCTTTCCATGTGCATATCAAAAGCATATGCATGAGGACTCAATGCCAGTGTCCCAAATGTTCCTCTGTGGGGCAACCTAGACTTCGGCACCCCAGGGCACCAAAGCTTTAATCTAGCTCTGCCTGAGTTAGAAGTTAATGAACTTCTTAGTTTTCAACAGCTGATCCTGGAGAGAACTTGGGTTTTTTACAACAGAAAGTTGCTATAAAAATATACTGTAGAACACATTTCTGAATCAACATGAATTCCTTTAACTAGCTAAATGACAGGAGTATATTTTAAAGATGCACATGTAATTGTCCAAAGAAAGGATGTGTCCTGAAGTGAAGAACATTATGGAACTGATTCAAAATTGGTTGGATCTCTTTATATTGATGCAAACATTGAGTTTTTGCATGCACAAATGCAAATTCACACATTTTTGTATATATCTGTCCTTTGCTGTAATGGACAGATCTTGGCTGGATTTCTCTGTGAAATAGGCATTACTGTGTGGGAACTGGATGGTGACAATGCAGTCACAATGAGCTCTTCGGGCTTGTGGGAGTGTTATGGGAGTGGTGTTGGCTTGTTTCTTGAGATCCTGCTACTCTTAGTCATATGGAGAAGGGAAGCCTGTTTCAAATGGATTATTTCCACCTAGCATTGGTCAAGTACAAATGCTGGTACTAATGATGATGGTTGTGGCTGTGGATAGAAAATCTAAGGGCAGAGCATTTTCCAGCGTGAAGTCACACAGATCTTTATATAAATACTATAAAAACTCACATTAGCATAAGGTACTATTCAGGATTGAGTGTCACCACACCCATAAATGTATCTGAAAAACAATCAGTCACTATATATTCCTGGAAAGAGTGAAACTTGAGATGGGACAACTGTCAAAATAAATTAGCAACACCAATGACATCTTCATTCTTATGCGTCAATATATAGTATTTCTGGTTCAAGTTACTGTATGTTAACATTGAGAAAGACAACAGATAACATTGGGACCACCACACCCCATGTTGTTATTTGATCATATTAAAAGATAGTGAGATATATACAGTTTCTCTAGACAAACAATACTAACTGAAATCATACTTTGGCTATTCTCTATTTTTAAAATAGTCAAACAAGTATTAATTTCTTTCAGTCATACAAATAGTTTTTTTGGCAAGCAGTGTTTTTGTTGCAGGTCCATTTTGTTTATTTGTTTATTATTAATAATTATATGAATAAACATATTGTAGGTGATTTTATTGATCTTTTGCTGGTGCTAATTGCTTAGAAAAATGTGTTTCATGTGACAGCTGCACTTGCATATTTTGCAAATTACATGTGCAACATCTGTCATTATCATTACAGATGGTATAAACCTCAATTATAAAATAATTGAAAAAAAGCTTTGTGTGTACAGGTATAAATGTATATTAACTGTAAATGTCTTGAATACTTACTGAGGAGTTAAAGAAGTATCCAGTGTCACAAAAATATACCAACTGTCATGTATCTTGTTCTACAGGGGAGCCGGACTATAGATCTACACTGAAAAGGTCTACAGTCAATAGGTCTACCACTAATGGTAGACATGCATTAGATTGACAGGATCAAAAGGTCAACAGGGCCGAAAGGTCAACATGTAAAAGGTAGACAGTTCAACAGATCGATGGGTTCAAAAGGTCGACATGGTCAAAAGGTCATCATGACAATGGTTGACACACATACAATAGACACAAGTTGTTGGGTTTTTTTTTCAACTTTTTCATAATTTACCATCCGTGTGGACTGCAGTTGGGAATAGTAACCTATACTGAGCGCAGCAGTAGCGGAGCAAGGCACCCTGCCCAAAGCAAGGCAAGCAAAGTGAGGATGCAGTACACTAACGGGACTTGTTTGTGGCAGAAAAGTGACAAAACACCCCAAAAAATGGTGTATACCTAATGAATGTCTACCATTAGAGGTAGACCTATTGACTGAAGACCTTTTTGAGTGTAGATCTAATAATTCACACCCATTCTACAGTACTTGGCAAAAAATATGTGGAAATAAAAACTAACATGAATACGGTATGTGCTTGATGCCCATTTCATTCCAAATGCATAGTCATAAATATGAATTGAACCTTATTTTCAGTTATTACAGCCCCCAGTATTTTGGAAACACTTTCCACTAGATTTTGGAACATATCTGTGGAATTCAGATGCATTCATTCACAAGAGCATAGTGTGATTGACTACTGATGTTAAGCAGTAATGCTTGGGTCTCCATTATCATTCTATTCAGCCCAATAGTGTTCAATGTGGTTGAGGTTAGGACTCTGTACAGACCAGTGAAGGTCTTCTACACCAACCCTGAAAACCTATTTTTGATGGACCTAATTGGGGTCATTGTCATGCTACATCAGGGAAGCCTTCTTCAAACTGTTTCCATAAAATTGGAAGCACACTATACTCCATGGCCACACAATGAAAAACAGATAGACATCTATATCTTCTCCACCATACAGTACTTTACAGTTGTTAGTACACATTTAGACAGGAAAACATACTCCTGTCAAACTCAGATTACTTTAGTTCTGATTAGCCATGGATCAGTGGTTTTTAGAGGCAGTTTGCAACTCCATACTGAGAACTGCAATGGAGGGATGATCATTTGTATGTGTTACACTACCAATATTTAACTGGAGAATTAAATATAACTCCGTATTTTGGGCCAGGCCAATGGTGAAGTCTGTGTGATAAAATAATAAAGGGGCATTGCTTGTCATACTACCTGAGAAATATTCCAAAGCTCATATTGTACATGTATATACTATTCTATTTGAAGAAGAAACCCCTTCATTTTCCACCATACACCATTAAAACCCTCCAATGCCATCCATACACCATGAGTAGTATAGCAATTTGAAAATATCTATAATGTGACATGCATCTTTTAATACTACAATCAACATCATCATTATAGTTGTTACAGTATGTATTTTTGGAATCTGTCTGTTAATTGCGGCATGTGTTATCATCACAGAAATGGTTTTGAAAAGTATCTGGTGAAAAGAATCCCTTGCAAAACATATTGTGATAATACTTGTGAAAAGCTATACTATAGAGAGGTAAACAATCAACTTGAATTTCCACAGTAATATTGCCATGTAAAATAGTACTTTTTCATTTGTGATCACATTACTGCTATTACAGATGCTAAATCAAGATTGATTTATATATCAAACTTTTTTTTTAGCAATACGATGATACAGTATCAGTGATATTAAGAAAACTGGTTATGCAGTTTACATTTAAATAAGAAGACTTGACATTAACATTTATTCATTTTTTAATCTGTAAAATTAGTGGAATGATGCCAACACTGCAGGTATATTTCTGTGAAAAGGTCAAGGTGGGTACACACTATGCGATACACACCATGAGTGATATTGCATAGTGTTTCCCCTCCTCTCCCGGGCCGCCAACATAGTGCAAACACACTGTGCGATATCACAACGATATCACACAGTAACTTCATACCACAGCCGGCTTGAACATGCAGCTTCTCACGATATTGTCAGATTGAGCTGCATGTACAGCCGATAGCGGGGGTAATTAACGACCACCAGGAGCGCACATTGGACATCACTCATAGCATACACACTAGGTGATATTGTAAACAATATTGCTCAGGAGTGTAAAAATGAGCGACATTGTTTACAATATTGCCTAGTGTCTATGCACCTATAGTTTTGAAATTTGCAAATAGCAAAGGGAAGTATGGATTATTTATTTAATAAGTATTTATTAAGGTTGTTATCAGATGGACAATTTAACAAACACTGCAGGTAAGTACTAGCATGCATGGCAGTCATTTGCTGCTAAGCTAACGCATTGATCTGGCGGGAGCTCTTCACCATGTGACACCAAATCTATTACACGCAGAAAATGTTTCATTTTAGGAGAATGACTGCTTCAGTATAAAGTAACTTTTCTAGCATAACTTTGTGCTGTTTCCATGGGAGTGTTTTAGCCAATCTGACATTTGTATTTTATATGCTCACCAGTTGAATAAGTTTGGTTTATTCTACTTAAGTCTCAATAAATCAATTGACCAGTGTAGCCTACTGTATTTTACAATCTGCAATAGCAAATATATAATGCTACTAAAATTGCCCTATAACTGAATCTTATTAATGGGGAAGATGTGTCTTTATTATATCATTGTTTGTACAATATTAAAAACATGTCAAAATTACTAGGAGTTGTGAAATATGCCTGCTTGTGAGAATTAGACAAGGAAAACATTACATATGATATACTGTAGAGCCACTTTAGGCATTGCTTTATAGTTCAAAATCAATCTCTTGAACTGTTGTATGCCTTGCTATTAGAATACTTTATGGTATCAGCTTCTCTTAATTAAATAATAATAAGCTGGAGGATTTGTGTTATAAAGCTGCATGTCTGTCTCTGGGAATGCTGTTTCCTGGGCTGGATAATGACAGGAGAATCACAGGGGCATAAAACTACAATCTGCAGGAAGTTAATCGTGATCATTAATCACCCTGCCACGTTTCCTTTTTTTTTTGTTCTTTATAACAGTGGATACTTGACAAGTGTGGAAAGAACTGCCTCTGACTTATTAAATGAATGCAAATGAGGACAAGATAGCATAAATACAGAAAATATTTCAGAGGATCATTACATCAAAAATGGTTTGCAATATGCTTATCCTATTTTGCATTATGCAATACGGCTTACATGATAACTGTTTCAAATGCATATATAATTAAATGTAATCTTTCTGCTTATAATGTGATTGTACATGGTCTCTTTCCTTGCTTAACATTTCCTTCAAAAAGAGTTTATACAAATTATACATATTTATCCCAGCTTATTGAAGCGTAGTATTCACTAATGCCAGAAACATTGTTATGGAATTAATGTATTACATTATCTGCCACTTACAATAATTTAGAATTGTATATTTATGTAAATGGTGACTTCTGGTGTGTTATACAAATACTTTCCCCTCTCCCTGGGTTTTATTTAGAGTGAACAGATTTAACATTATTCAGCAATGACACATTAAAGGAAAGCTATATTTTAACAGCAAATGTATTATGCTTTTGTTGGAAATCTCCAAACAGAAGAGCTATGTAGATGCCCTGTTGTAAAAGAATTCAGGTTTGAAAAGATAGATGTGTTGGTAACTGGGCATCCTCAAGAAAACACCACTATCTCTCAATTGCCAATCATGTGGCTAGAAGTTTCTTGTCCTAAATTGCATAATTACTTTTGGCAGGGATCTTTTTTTCTAGAGGTCACATGGGTGAAGTCTCCCATAATCTGACCTTTGGGAGAGCATAGCTTCAAATCCAATTGTGAATGCATCTGCCTCCTGATTCTTTATCAACGTTTGGACACTTCTGGCTGTTTCAAGATGGGAGTTGACACAAACACCTCTTTCAATATCCAAAAAGCTGACAGAGCTTCTTCTTACCATAATTTACAGTTGGATTCTTTCTTATTAAAAGCTGTCATCGGAATTACCAGAAAAAATATGATCCTTGCATGAATTTCTGTCATTAGTTGGTGAACACCAAGAACTGTAGAACTGCCTTGAGATCTTTTGGATTAGGCCAACTGAGAATACAGTTCATCATACACCTATCATCTATACGCCATACGCAGTGATATGCCCCCAGATTGGTAGAGGACCATATTTTGCTTACATATTGTGTCTTATTCGCTCATGCAGCAAAACAACACTCACAGTGTACTAGAGATGTTGTAATTAGTTTTAAAGATGTACAAAGTCACAGAGGAAGAAAAAGGAAACTTAATATGAGATAAAGGCAGGGCCACTCACATTGAAGCCATTCTTACACATATTTATATTGATTTACACACAGATATACAAATATAGGGAGCGTGGCTTATCAGCGGATCCAGGCAGTCATGCTGGGTTTGAGCTCCTGCCTGAGACACATATAAGCTACATGTTTTGAGCTGCTATCTGCACATAAAGAGCATTTCAAGACCCATATAACATGCCTGTATCGGGTAGAATAGTCTGCGGAGCCGGCGGGTGCCTCCTGCACCCATGAGGGTTCCGGCATACCTGCCCGTCTGAAGCAGGGGTCTCAATTTCTCTTCAGACCTGGACCGGAAGTGGAGCGCTCACAATCTGCGGGCGCTGAAAAGACTACCTCCTTCCCTCCACTGCTCCTACACCTGTCCCCCGCCTGGTTGGCCCGGCAGGAGAGCTCCCCTTCGACTGTGCTGCCCGGAGCAGGGGCCCGCTGATTGTCGTGGATGCGACTGCGGTGCACCTGGGACCAGGAAATCGCACACTGAGCCTTACCCACTTCCCCTGCCATGGGGCGTCGCTGCAGCTGGGAAGATACTCACCACTTCCACCAATGCTTCAGCCTGCTCTCGGTGGGCTCCAGGTACCACGGACACTGAGGTCTTGCATTGGAGGCTGGTGGCGCCATTTTGATTAAGGGCTGCACGCCCACACTGCATGTTATAGGGCTGTGAGGAGGTGAAGCCCCACTGTTACCTATATTTCTGGCCATGGGGGTTACTAAGAGCCATTCTTGCCACTGTGCTCACGTCCTGGCTGTTTTTTATACTTTTTACTAAAGTAGCCACCACATCACCCACTCCCAGGCACAAAACAGTTTATTACATTCAGTCTCCCTGCGGGGCTACCTATGTGGAGGTGACTTAAATAGCCAGAGGGACACCCTTCTCTCCCCCCTCGTATATTATATTCTGTCAAGCAACCAACACTATTTTCAGGAGCCGAGGCGCTTTCCACCGAACTCCTGCAAGTAGCTATCAATACTGTTTACTACAGGTGCTATCTGGGCAGCCTCCTAACTCGGCTGCCCCTAGTTGGAAGTATAATTTTGACATGGGATAATTATTCCTCTTTTTATGTGATGATCCATAATTTGCCTACCATCATGCTCCAACTTCACTGATGGTGACGACCTGAGCCACGAGGGGGGCCAGTACACAATGACGACTTCCTTTCCTCATATGATACTCTACATAAATGCACAATTTCTGTTCTTGAATCGGTCTTCTGACATGGCACTGACTTAACCGGTCCTATAGTGAGAAATAGAAAATCAAATACTAAGCCAGAAGGGTCACCGTTACATCCAAAGGGACTAACTTCTGACCTTCGCCAATTTCTAAAATCCCCATAAGTGATGGATCCTCCCTCCAGTCATCCGACGCCTGATACCTTAACCCCCTCCAATTCTCTGGGAAATATGTCTAGCTCTGGAGGCTCCCCTTCCTTGCAGGCCTCGTCTCCTAACAAGGAGATTAGCGAGATACTCCTACACATCAAATTGCTACCTACAAAGCAAGACTTCCAGTCTCTAGAGAACCGATTAATGATGACTATCAGACAGGAAGTCGCCACTATCCAAACCGATATGTCCCACTTAGCTGATCGCATCGATTCCCTGGAAAAACACAAATCTATGACAATTGATACTCTCTCGCTTTAAAGATGTAATCTCCCATCAATTGTTGGAAATAAATAGTCTTAAATCCCACCTAGAAGATTTGGATAATTGTGGGAGGCAGAACAATATCAGGATCAGAGGTCTCCCTGAAGATATTCAACCATCCAGTCTGGTTGATGTTCTTTCCAAAATCTTCGTAGAATTGTTAGGTCTAGACGCTGCTTCCGAAATCCTTTTTGATAGAGCCCATCGGGCATTACGACCCAAAGATCCACCCACGGATAAACCTCGAGATGTAATATGCAGACTCCATTACTACACACAAAAGGAGGACATCTTACAGAGAACACGCCAGCTCGATGGTATGGTCTTTAATGGGGTCAAGATCCAAATATTTCCAGATCGGGCATGGTTCACCCTTCAACAACGCCGGGCATTGAGGCCACTAACCGATATCCTGTGCAAATCAGAATTGAAATATCGTTGGGGATATCCTTTTTCAATACAAATCACTCACAGCAGTAGAAACTATATTCTTCAAAAACCAGTGGAATTGCCTACCTTCTTATTCTCGATCGTCCTACAACCGATAGAACTTCCAGACTGGGAAGCATTCCATGGTCAGGTAGATCTCCCAATGATTCCTTCCAAAGATGACCTCTGGAAGCAATCCTCTACCTCGAGGAGAAGGCGCAAGTCTCCACTCCAATCTCAACGTGCAGAAGTAACCTGAATCTTCATACCAGTTTCGAAGGATACCATACTATTACTAACTCTTACTTGCTAACTTGACTTATATATGTTTTCCTACCCATCGCATCTCAATCAGTAGTTAGTTATCAATGCTTATTATATTTCTGCTCCAAGATTTGATGGTCGCTTGAAGGTTTTGTGTTTTTTTGTTTTTACGGTCACTAAATTTTACAGGTTTATTCTCTTTACCATTGTTTATGTTGAGAGTTTCTTCATAACGAATATCCAGTTATGTACAAGTTTATTTCTTCTCTTATTCATGTTATAATAATCTGTCGTCGGGGTCACTGGCCCCCCTTTACCCTCTAGTTTATTGTACCAGGAGCTGGCTGGATACCGCTCTTGGCCCAATCGCAGTGGTACTCCCCCTGGAATTCTTTGAATTCTGTGCTTTCAATTTTCAATCTTTTGAATTGTATTTTTTGCCGTATTATGTTTCTGTCACTGTCCCTACTTCTCTTTTCCCCTTTTATTTTTTCTTCCTGGGAATCGATGAGCCGACCAACCCCTTTGCATTTCATTGCATCCACATCCACCTATGGCGAGACAAAATAATCTAAAGATTGGCACTTTTAATGTCAAAGGGCTAAACATCCCCGAGAAGAGATCAAAATTACTTAAATGTCTACGGGATGATAGGGTAGATATTGCCCTTATCCAGGAAACACATTTCAAGTCTGGGAATTCTCCTTAACTTAAATGCCACTATTACCCACATATTTTTATGTCTAACAACTCTTCAGGGAAAACTTTGGGAGTGGCAATCTTAATAGCCAGACATCTCCCTAATACGGATGTTGTTTATCACAAATTGGTAGAAGGGAGGGGTTTATTGGTCACATGTCAGATGTATAACCAACCTTATTCCTTTCTAAACATCTATGTCTCTATTACAAAGCAACCGTCCTTTATCTCTTCCATACTTGTATCTGCAGAACCTCTTTTAAAAGGGATAGTGGTAATGGGAGGCGATCTGAATTGGCATCTAGATCCGACAAAGGATACCTCCAATAAATCATCACATAGATCTGGGAAGGAACATAGAAAGTTGAGGCGCACCCTGTTAGATCACCAATTAATGGATGTTTGGAGATTGACCCACCCGACTGACCTAGACTACGCTTTTTTCTCCTACGCACATCAAACTTATTCTAGGATAGATTATCTGCTCCTGAATCACCACTATCTGCATCTTATAGATGATGTTTCTATATGATCGATAACTTGGTCCGACCATGCCCCAGTTTTCTTGCAACTCTCACTCCCTCAACCCACGAAGAAACAATGGAATTAACGTTTCAATGACACGCTCCTGCAAGACCCCTGCTGTAAAGCCAAACTAGATTGGACTATTGATACATATATTGAAACCAATGATCTTGGAGATATTTCTAAATTATCAGTGTGAAGCCCATAAATGTGTTTTAAGGGGTACTTGCATTCAATTGGGTTCTTTACTGAAAAAACAAAAATCTCAGAAGAAAGCTGACCTACTCGCCAAAATTAAATCACTAGAAATGACTCACAAACAATCCAGATCTCCCGCCTACTGTGGTGAGCTTGAAGAAGCACGCTCTTCTCTTAATAGTCTTCTTCGAGATCAACTTAAACTCTCATATAGCAAATGCCGAAGTCGTTTTTACCAATGGGGCAACAAACCCGGGAGACTTTTGGCAAAGGCTCTCTATGAGCAAAGGGCTGCTACATTCATACATTCTATCAAAGATGACCTTAGCAGACTCATAACGACACAGCCTCGATAGCTGAGACATTTAAATCATACTATTCCAAACTTTACAACCTCTCCAGTGGTACTGACAATTCGAATTTGGAATCTCCTAGAATATCGATTTCAAATTATTTGGAATCAGTAGATTACCCCCCTCTGACACAAGGTGAGGCGGAATTTCTTGATGAACCTTTCCTTGTTGAGGAAGTGGTAAAGGCTATTGAGTCTTCCCCTTCGGGCAAGAGCCCAGGCCCTGATGGATTAACCATGGCATATTATAAATCATTCAAAGATAAACTTGCCCCTCTTCTCACATGCACATTCAATTCCATTTCTAACAATCCACATTTCTCAACATCTACACTAGAAGCTCATATCACAGTTCTTCCCAAAGACGGCAAAGATCCAATTTTATGTCCCAGCTATCGTCTCATTTCATTATTAAATGTTGATCTGAAATTGTTCGCCAAGTTGATTTCTAACCGCTTAAAATTATTTCTTCCAAAATTGATTCATGGGGACTATGTCGGCTTCGTCCTAGGGATGGGAGTCAAAGATAATACTACTAAAGTCATAAATATGATACATTATGCTCTACAATCCCCAATACCCTCAATATTGATTTCCACAGCTTAAAAAGCTCTCGATAGGGTTGATTGTGAATTTATGATTGGCATTCTGTGACACCTGGGGCTTGGTCGTACCTGTCTCCATAGAATCATGGCCCTATATGACTCCTCAACAGCGAGGGTAAAGGTTAATGGCTCACTTTCTGACCGATTTGGAATTTCCAAAGGCACTAGACAGGGATGCCCCCTTTCCCCCCTGCTATTCGTATTATGTATGGAAGGTCTGGCTAGAGCGATTCGACTGAACCCAAATATATCGGGTTTTAAGGTGGGTGATCACGAATACAAGCTTTCCTTATTCGCAGAGGACCTCCTAGCACTGATCTCTAGGCCTGTTCTCTCCCTCCCGAATTTGGTGGTTGAATTTCATAATTTTGGAGAGCTCTCCAATTTTAAAATTAACTATTCCAAATCGTTCAAAAGATACCAAACTATGGGTCTACTTAGAGGAAAAAAGTTTTGCCCTTTATATTGAGATAACCCCATAGCTACCTAACTTGCCAAAAATTGACCACCCCTCTATTACCCCTACTCTTACTATGTGGAAGAAACTGTGTTTGCTTCCACACATTTCTTCCAAATTATCACCCCTGACTTCCTTCCTCTATAACCCTGACTTCCTCCCAGGTCTTCACACTGCCTCATTTAAATTATGGGCTGAGGCAGGAATTTTTAGAGTATGTCAAATGATCAGTCCAGGAGGCTTACGCTCATTTGCTGACATCCAATCACTTTGGCCTATACCGAACTCTGAATTCTGGAAGTTTTTACAGCTGCGTCATTTTTTGATCTCACTTGGTAAAAACTCCAAATTATCAAGGAATCTTACACCTTTTGAACAGACCCTAACAGTGGACCCTAAACCTCCTTCACATGTTGTTTCCCAGCTCTATGCTGCCCTTATTGAGGGTCTCTTTGCCAGTCCTCCCTCATTTGAGGCAGCCTGGGAGAGGGACCTACAGGGAATGATTTCTGATCTGGATTGGGGGTCAATATTTTATAATGCTCATGCTAGCTTTATGTGCTTGGCCACGCTCGAGACTCTTTTTAAAATTATATACCATTGGTATAGGATTCCTGTGATATTGCACAAAATATTCTTTACAATACCCAACACTTGCTGGAGATGCAGCTCTCATATAGGTAGCTTTATACATATATGGTGGGAATGCCCGGTGCTCACTACTTTCCGGGCTGATATATTTAAATGTACTGCAGCAATACTGGAAGGCAACATACCCAAAGATCCAGGATTCTTGTTACTAAATATCACCACAGCGGACGCTAAGACATATAAACACTCAACACTTAGACATCTCAATAATGCAGCTAAAGCAGTCATACCTATGCTTTGGAAATCAACTAGGGCCCCTTCGATGAGAGATTGATTTAAGAGGATTGACTACTACATGGAGATGGAGGACATTATTACTTTTACAAGGGGCAATGTTTCGTAATTCTCTGCAATCTGGTCTCCCTGGCTGGAATTCAAAGGTACTCCGTTATACCAACATTAAATTGCTGGTGACTGCTCCTTGGCTCCATCTGGTAGTTGATCTCACAATTGCTCTACAACCCAGTCTGTTACTGCAAATATGGTCTATTTTTCTTGATTCAATCTTATTGGTCTCTTGTATTCCCCGGTTCTCAGACACCTTATTTCCCCCCCCTTTTTTCCCTCCCCTCTTGCTATTCTTTTTCTCCTATGCTGGATATCATTCTAGTATATTTTCTTCTTTCTTCCATTCTTTCTTTTAATCTTTTGAAAAAATGTATACGACTCCGGTTTAGTATCAAATGTCGATTTTATTATTGTACATGATTACTCTTTATTGAACCGAGTTTAATAAAAACAGTTTACACAGAAAAAGATATACAAATATCACACATCAATTTGAACAGTATAAGTTAGGAATGTTTGTGAATAAGATTAATATTTTAAACAAGAAAGATGCTCTCCATAGCGCAGTACCTGGGACCTTGTGCATCAAGAAATGCACATCTGTAGACTGGACTTTTTCTGAGTCCATATGAAGCCCTGTGCCCAAGGATGACATACTCCATGAAAATGATAGAATACATGTCAAATAAACATTTTTTTCAAGTCTGTAGTAAGGAGAAGTTGTAAATGGAAGCTACTGTACTCTATGTCATAGGTTGCTGCATACTTGCCTACTCTCCCACAATGTCTAGAAGAGTGGAAAAGTCTTCCAGATTTGGCCAAGACATGCCACCCAGCTGACCACTTGGGATGCAGTCAATATGTCAGCTGTCAGGATCCCGGCATTCAGGAAGCCAACACCAAAATTCTGACAGCTGACAATGCTGGCAGCCGGAATCCTGGTGCATCAGGGCAATTCCCACTGGTGGGTTTCTACAACACCCATAGAGTGAGAATAGATCCTGTGGAAAGTGCAGTAAGCCTCCTAGCCTGTAGTGTGGCAAGCACAGCAAGCCTACAAGGGGGCTCTCAGTGCTTGTCCCACTGCTGGCATTCTGGCAGGCGGGGTCTGCCACTGTCAGCTGGCATCCGTCCTCCGATAATACATACTGAACCCGACCACTTACCAAGTGAAGCGGGCGGTCCTGGTGGCTGATGATGCAATTCATGTTGAATCTCATCATTTTAGCTATGGCCGCCCGCTGAACAATGCCTGTAATCTTGGCATTGTATAGTGAAAGGCATGGCCATGTTGATGCAACCATGACTACCATGCACCTTGTGCTGCCTCATATGTTGAGTCATGCCCCAACCCTGCCCCCTATACCTCATTTCACCCACCCATACTGCCCCCTGGTGCGCTGAGCTGGCAGAGCTCTCCCAGAGGGGACATCCATGATGTCAGCAACTCTGGGCTGCTGGCTTCAGTCTGATGGCCAGAAGCTAATTAGCAGCCTTGATTGTCAAAGCTCCTGTGAGAAAGTGAAATAAAGTGTGTCAGTTACTAGTTTCACTCTCTCCACTCTAAGAGGCTAGGTTTTTCTTTTATGTTTTATCTTAGTGCTATAAATAAAGCTAGCTGTGGCAGCTTGTACCAAGGCCCATAACTGGTGTGCTACTAATTGGCTACTGTTTTAAAGTGCACCCTTACCCTGATTTTATACATACTGTATATAAATTCTGATTGCAATTGCATGCAGTCACAACAGTTTTTTTTATAATCAACAGTATTTTTTTCTTTTAACAGAAAAAATACACAGCTACAAGAGACCAGTGCAGCTCTGTACACAAACATGCCTCTCAGCGTTAACAATTTTTTTGTTGTGGGAGTATTTTTGTGGTAGGATTGCATAGACTTAGTAAATATGATGGTTTGTACACTTCAAGTGGGGAGAAATTGGAAATTGCAGGTTTTTGTTTAAAGTGTGGTTTGTATTGGTTTTGAGCTTGGCAAACCAGAATGCTATACTGTCTGGAAACTGACACAATGCCACAGGGATTTCAGACTTGCCAATTAGTAAATTTTGGACAATGTTCAAAACTGCATTTACATCCATTATCAAAAGAATAACACTAGTTTATTTTTGGTTTTTAGGAATGTTTTTTTTTTTTTTTAGAAGGAGCCCCAGATTAATAAAATTACAGTGCTACTAGAATCTGTGTTGCTGGTCTAAGAGGTGACACAGATTAAAATTTATCCCCATATTGTACATAAATTGTTCCTCTAGTACCTGAAATATAAAAAGGCAGATACAGTAACTTGTATCAAAATCTTCTAATGCAACATTTGCCTCTTCACTTCTTACTGTATCTGCTTTTTGCATAAGAGAAATGTAGAAATAAAAAATACCGTACATGTCTCTTAAATTATATACTGTAGTAAATAGATTTTTAGATTAATCTCAGTAGATTGTGAATGGGAAATATGTTGTTTCCTCTGCATAATTCTTTAATGTGTCACTTGGGGAAGAGGATGGAAACAATTAAAAGTGAATTGTTATATTCTTTTAAATAATGTACTCTCGTAATACAACAATTCACCTATACTTTACAGTTATATGCACAATAAAAAGAGCCTAACTAAAATGTAGCGAGTATTAACATGAAAGGAAAATATATTATATGTTGAATGAATTAAGTGCTGTAAGAATAATGAATCCAAGAAAATAATTTTGCTTATTAGTTTGCAAATACTGCTTGACTAATAATGCTATCCTCAAAAGCTCCAAGTGAACACTGTCTCTATACAGTTACGTCTTATATGCTGTATGTATTTCTTCTTAGAAGAATAGACAAACAAAAGACCTTAAACCCACTAAAAGTCTTTTACTATAATTTTTTTTGCTGGTTAAAAACATTTACATGATTTGAAAATAAGACACATTCTATCCAATAGGACCAGACTCATCAAGTTTTGGGGGTATCCTATTAGCCGCTATCATTTTAATTATTGGGCTATCCAGGGCCTAAAGTGGTCCTGGAGAGGTGGTGGAACTCATTTACCCCATCACCTACCCCCCTCCTCACATTAAGCGGAGCCAGGGCCAGAGCTAGTGTTTTCGGAACCCACCCCCCATGTAAACTATAGATTAGTGCCCTACTTCCCACACTTTATAAAGGGACATTGATCTCACACAGAAGCAGCGTGGTCCACACAATAGAACCACTAATTCAAATGACACCACACAGTAGCATAATGCTATTCACATTGCACCTCATGTTGCGCCCCTGATTCACATTACACCACATAGTAATGCCCCTTATTGTGGTTACTTCACTTAGTAGTGCCATTTATTCATGTTGCGCTACACAATAGAACCTCTTATACACGTTATGCCACACAGTATTGCCCCTTATATACAATGCCCACAGTTGTGCCCCTTATACACAACTCATACAGTAGTAGTGCCCCTTACATATAATGCCCACAGTTGTGGTGCCATTTATACATAATGACCACAGTAGTGCTGCTTATAAACATAATGCCCACAGAAGTGCCACTTATACACAAAATGCCCACAGTACTAGTGGCACTTATATACAGAATGTCCACAGTAGTAGTGCCCCTTACACATAATGCTCACAATAGTAGTGCCCCTTACACATAATGCCCACAGTAGTGCCCCTTATCCACATCTTTGCCTCTGTCACTCCAGTAGCTTACTGCCTCCATCACTCCAGCAGCTCCATGCCATGTATCCCTTCAGCAGCTTCCCCACCTGTCGTGTCCCTCCAGCCCCCTCTTATCTTGTGTACAAGATGCACAGAGCCTGCTGCTCTTCATGGCTCTATTTAATTTCAGCAGCGGTGACAGCATGACATCACATATGCTGTGCCAGAAAAGGAAGCCACTGGAACCTGAGGAGGGGATGAATGCTGTTCAACAGACACACTGTGTGTGAGTACCAGGAGTGGTGCAGATGGAGGAAGACCATGGAGCCACCATGACCTGAGGAAGGGGGAGATGGCTGCAGCTCATCAGTAACACTAGCACCACCTGCATCATTGATTAGCGTAGGTGATGGGGTGGGCTTTTTCTATTGTAATTACTGAGCAGGTAAATGGAGGAGGTGGAACTAGTTCAACCTACCATTACAGGTGGTGGAACTCAGTTCCAGCTCATTCCCCCCACTTTAACCTCTGGGGCTATCCAATTAAATTACTATTTTTTGTGGCGAAAAATGTAGCATTTTCTGCTGCTAACACATGGGATCAGGGATGAGTATCCAGAAAGCATGTGTTATCATGGCTCTAAGGGATGCTTATTAGGGATGGAAACAAAATCACCAGATATCGGGGCTAATTGGAGAGCCCCTAGTGTATCCATTAGCCATTGTAAATTACTATGGCTAATTGGATACCGCCCTTATATGTGCAGTACTGTGTTTTTGGATAAATGCCTATATATCTATGCAGACTTGTGTGATTATTGGATTATGGGAATGTTTCAAAATTGCAAATACATGCAGACTAGTGAAAAAATACATATACATCTGATAAATCCATACTATTTGCAGGTGGTCCGGTTAATGCACAATGGTAGTGTTTATGATGAAGGTCATCAGCAATAAGTGACCACGTTTGAGTCGCTAATTGCAAATGCAATATTAATGCCAATAGGAGCTTTATTTATTGCTTGGGCATATACAGTATTACTGTATGTAGCATTTTTATACCATATGTAAGAAAAATGTTTGCTGTAGAGGGGTTAATTACATTTTATTAATGGCTGTAAGTGTAATTGATGCAGTCGCTGTGTGAATTGGGGGGATATGCTGCCAATTTGGAGCCATACACATATTAGCATGAGTATACTTTACATTTGGAAATATGCTGGGGTTTTCTCGTTGTCCATTTTGTATTCACATCTGTATTGTTTTTTTTATAGAAAAGAGTTATTTCAATATGTTGGTTTACATTTTTCATAGCACTTGCCTTATCAAATCCACAAAAATTGTCAAGGTAGAATACTTTCCCTTTAGGGGTGCAAACACAAACTGGTGGTCACCTGTATTACTATTACCAGATTTCCACTCAAGACAAATTCCCAATTGACACAATTGCAAAAGGCATACTGTACCCTACAAGCCATCACTTCAGGGACAGACTGGAAACTAAAAGAGTCTGTGGAAATTTTTTGGGCACCAGGAGGTCGAGGAGAGGCAGTCTGTGATGCCAGGTAGAGGCAGAGGGTGATGGAGAAGGTGACACAGATAGTCAGTGGGTGATGGGAAGACGTTGATGAAGATGATTACAGGCAGTGGATGACAGGGAAAGATAGTGGTAGGAGGGGAAATGGGCAGGGTACTGGGTGACAGAGAGTGTGAGAAAGAGGGTGACAAGGAGAGGCAGCTGGTGGAGTGGCAAGGCAGAGGGTGCCTTCTGGAGGGGCAGAGAGTAATGGGAAGAGGCAGAGGGTGACAGGGAGAGATAGTGGGAGATGAAGAGGCAATGGGTGACTTGAAGAGTCAGAGGTTGACAGGAGAGAGTGACGGGGAGAGGCATTGGGTGATGCCATAAAGAGGCAGTAGTTGACAGGAAGAGTGAAGAAGTGGGTGATGCCTGGTAGAGCATGACAGGAAGAGACAGTGGATGACAGGGAGAGGGTGAGACAGAGGGTGATGAGGAGAGGCAGAGAGTTACAGTGACAGATATACACAGACATGGCACAGCAATACATACAGTATAGTGAAATACATTACAGTAAAACTACATGGAGAATGCAAGTGATATACAGGGGGTCAATGGTCTGAATAGGGGTGCATTGTGATGAGGGGACAATGGTCTGGATGAGAATGGTGGCAGTAAGATGGTGATGGGAGGGGTTAACACTAGGCTGTAGAAGGGAGACACTGTGCTGAATGAGAACAGGGGCACTGTGACTTGACTGGCTGGGGGTTTCTCTGAGTGGCGGCAGTGAGATGAGTGCAGTCGGCTGGTAGGAGATTGAAGGGGGAGACACTAGGACAGGGCTGGATGGGAAGGATGGGCAGTGATATATGGGTGAAAGGGGGAACACTAGACTGGACAAAGGGGTACATTAGGCAGGATGAGGTGAACACTGTGAATGGCTGTGGAGTTGTAGGAGTGAAGGCAGTGAGATGGCTACAGTGGGTTGGTAGGCAGTGGAAAGGGGGAGACATTGGGACTGGGGAGTCTGTAATGGTGGGGGAACTGGGCTGGAGAAGGGCAGACACTAAGAGCACTGACCTTGTGTTGCTGCTGGAATCCATTCCTGGCATGCCTGTTCCCACACTCTAGCTGCAGCACTGCGCTCTAATACATCAGCCCCTCAGCTGTAACTGCTGCTGGGATCTGGCAGAATGGTGTGTTTGTGAGGTGGCTGCCAATCATCACTGCCTCACCCTTGAGATGCAGTCCTGTCCGGTGGAAGGAAAAAAGACAGTATTGTGCCCAGGAAATAGGATGCACCAGCGCACTGGGTTGTATAGGATTCAGCGAGCTGCTATCAAGTAGTAGGGATGACCACCCTAAAAAAATACAGTAAGCAAATAGTTTTTGTAGTGCTCAATAAACCTCGGTAAGTGCTATGAGAATTTATGCAAAAGAGAGAGAGTAATGTAGGTAAGGTACAGAATACTTTATTAATAAAACAAACTAGTAAATCTTGGATTATAAAAAATGCACAAGGGAAAAAAAACTATGGTTAATGTATCTCAGTGTCAGTCAATAAGCACTGGTATGTGTATTGACTGTGCTGGTTGGTTCACTGTTGTTGTGGTGTAATAATAATTGTCAAGTAATGGAAATAATACGGTGATAGATGAGCAAGGATGGAGTTATCAGTAATATTGAAAGCTGACAGTAACAGCTCCCCCAATCTGGGGGGTAAGAGTATTAAAATGTCTGGCTCATTTGATTACAAATACAAATATATAAAGAGAAATGAGCAATAAAATATTAATAATAATAGATGAAGCACCTGTAAGGAAAAAATGAAATTAGTAAGTATGTTTATGCTCTTATTTTGAAAGAGTGTGCTTGTGAGTAGGTGAGAGTACAGTAACCGACAATACTGCTATGCTTCAGAGAGTGGTCAGGGGCTAGGCTGATGGTCTGCGCCTCCCATATGAATGGGCTCCTGATTCCCTGCTGATGCCACTGTTGTGTCCTGGCCGGCAGGTGCTGGATGATGATCCTGTCCATCCTGTGTGATATCATCAATTTTTTTTTCTTACAGGTGCCACATCTAGTATTATTTACATTTTAGCACTTATTTCTCTTTATTTGTTGGGAAATTAGTGTTATTGAGGTTAAAATTACTCTAGAAACCAAAAAAAGGCCCAAATTATGTGATTTTAGCTTTTTTGTTTTATCAATTTTTGGGCAAAAATACAAAACCAAAACCAGTCACTGCCAAAATCCAATCCTTAGAGATGTGCGGCGGGCACTTTTCGTGTTTTGTGTTTTGGTTTTGGTTCTAATTTTATTTTCATGTTTTGGTTTTGGCTTGGTTTTGCCAAAACCACTCTTTCGTGTTTTGGTTTTCGAACTGGATGATTTTTGGAAAAAAAAACCCATAAAACAGCTAAAATCACAGAATTTGGAGGTAATTTTGTTCCTACAGTATTATTAACCTCAATAATAATTATTTACACTCATTTCCAGTCTATTCTGAACACCTCACACCTCACAATATTGTTTTTAGGCCTAAAAGTTGCACTGAGGTTGCTGTATGACTAAGCTAAGCGACACAAGTGTGCGGCACAAACACCTGTCCCATCTAAGAGTGGCAACGCAGTTGCAGAAAAGATGGCACTATTCAAAAACTAGTCCCCAAACAGCACATGATGCAAAGAAGAAAAAGAGGTGCAATTAGGTAGCTGGATGGCCAAGCTAAGCGACACAAGTGTGCGGCACAAACACCTAGCCCATCTAGGAGTGGAACTGCAGTTACAGACAGGATGGCAGATTTAAAAAATAGGCCCCAAACAGCACATGATGCAAAGAAGAAAAAGAGGTGCAATGAAGTAGATGTATGACTAAGCTAAACGACACAAGTGTGCGGCACAAACACCTGGCCCATCTAGGAGTGGCACTGCAGTGGCAGACAGGATGGCAGATTTAAAAAATAGGCCTCAAACAGCACATGATGCAAAGAAGACAAAGAGGTGCAATGAGATAGCTGGATGGCCAAGATAAGTGACACAAGTGTGCGGCACAAACACCTGGCCCATCTAGGAGTGGTACTGCAGTTACAGACAGGATGGCACTTAAAAAAACTAGTCCCCAAACAGCACATGATGCAAAGAAGAAAAAGAGGGGCAAGATGGAATTGTCCTTGGGCCCTCCCACCCACCCTTATGTTGTATAAACAGGACATGCACACTTTAACAAACCAATCATTTCAGCAACAGGGTCTGCCACACGACTTTGGCTGAAATGACTGGTTTGTTTTGGCCCCCACCAAAAAAGAAGCAATCAATCTCTCCTTGCACACACTGGCTCTACAAAGGCAAGATGTCCACCTCATCATCATCCTCCGATTCCTCACCCCTTTCAGAGTGTACATCCTCCTCACTGAGTATTAATTTGTGCCCACTGGAATCCACCATCACAGGTCCCTGTGTACTTTCTGAAGGCAATTGCTGGTAAAGGTATTCCCGGAGGACTTTTTAATTCATTTTGATGAACATCATCTTCTCCACATTTAGTGGAAGTAACCTCCTATGTCGATTGCTGACAAGGTTACAGGCTGCACTAAACACTCATTCGGAGTACACACTGGAGGGGGGGCAACTTAGGTAAAATAAAGCCAGTTTGTGCAAGGGCCTCCAAATTGCCTATTTTTCCTGCCAGTATACTTATGTACTGTCTGACATGCTTACTTGGATGCTGTCACTCATATAATCCTCCACCATTCTGTCAATGGTGACTGAATCATATGCAGTGACAGTAGACATGTCAGTAATTGTTGGTAGGTCCTTCAGTCTGGACGAGATGTCAGCTTTCGCTCCTGACTGCCCTGCATCACTGCGAGCGGGTGGGCTAGAAAATTGTATCCTTTTCCTTGCAGCCCCAGTGGAGGGAGAAATTGAAGGAGGAGCTCTTGACGGGTCACGTTCCGCTTAAGTTGACAATTTACTAACCAGCAGGTCTTTGCACCTCTGCACACTTGTGTCTACTGGAAAGAGAGATACAACGTAGGCTTTAAACCTAGGATCAAGCACGATGGCCAAAATGTAGTGCTCTGATTTCAACAGATTGACCACCCTTGAATCCTGGCAAAGCGAATGAAGGGCTCCATCAACAAATCCCACATACTTTGTGGAATCTCTCCATCTTAGCTCCTCCTAAATTTATCCAGCTGCTTCTGCAAAAGCCTGATGAGGGGAATGACCTGACTCAAGCTGCAGTGTCTGAACTGACTTCACGTGTGGCAAGTTTGAAGGGTTTGAGTACCTTACACAAGATGGAAATCATTCTCCACTGTGCTTGAGTCAGGTGCATTATAGTGATGTGCACCGGAAATTTTTCGGGTTTTGTGTTTTGGTTTTGGGTTCGGTTCCGCGGCCGTGTTTTGGATTCGGACGCGTTTTGGCAAAAACTCACCGAATTTTTTTTGTCGGATTCGGGTGTGTTTTGGATTCGGGTGTTTTTTTCAAAAAACCCTAAAAAACTGCTTAAATCATAGAATTTGGGGGTCATTTTGATCCCATAGTATTATTAACCTCAATAACCATAATTTCCACTCATTTCCAGTCTATTCTAACCACCTCACAGCTCACAATATTATTTTTAGTCCTAAAATTTGCACCGAGGTCGCTGGATGGCTAAGCTAAGAGACACAAGGGGCCGACACAAACACCTGGCCCATCTTGGAGTGGCACTGCAGTGTCAGGCAGGATGGCACTTCAAAAAAATTGTCCCCAAACAGCACATGATGCAAAGAAAAAAAGAGGCGCAATGAGGTAGCTGTGTGACTAAGCTAAGCGACCCAAGTGGCCGACACAAACACCTGGCCCATCTAGGAGTGGCACTGCAGTGTCAGACAGGATGGCACTTGAAAAAAATACTCCCCAAACAGCACATGATGCAAAGAAAAAAAGAGGCGCACCAAGGTCGCTGTGTGACTAAGCTAAGTGACACAAGTGGCCGACACAAACACCTGGCCCATCTAGGAGTGGCACTGCAGTGTCACGCAGGATGGCCCTTCAAAAAAATACTCCCCAAACAGCACATGATGCAAAGAAAAAAAGAGGCGCAATGAGGTAGCTGTGTGACTAAGCTAAGTCATCCACAAGTCCCACATGCCTAGCGGAATTGCTCTGTTTAGCTCCTCCTTCAATGTCTCCAGCTTCTTCTGCAAAAGCCTGATGAGGGGAATGACCTGACTCAGGCTGGCAGTGTCTGAACTGACTTCACGTGTGGCAAGTTCAAAGGGTTGCAGAACCTTGCACAACGTTGAAATCATTCTCCACTGCGCTTGAGACAGGTGCATTCCACCTCCTTTGCCTATATCGTGGCCAGATGTATAGGCTTGAAGGGACTTTTGCTGCTCCTCCATCCTCTGAAGCATATAGAGAGTTGAATTCCACCTCGTTACCACCTCCTGCTTCAGATGATGGCAGGGCAGGTTCAGGTGTGTTTGGTGGTGCTCCAGTCTTCTGTACGCGGTGCCTGAACGCCGAAAGTGGCCCGCAATTCTTCGGGCCACCGTCAGCATCTCTTGCACGCCCCTGTCGTTTTTTAAATAATTCTGCACCACCAAATTCAAGGTATGTGCAAAACATGGGACGTGCTGGAATTTGCCCAGATGTAATGCACGCACAATATTGCTGGCGTTGTCCGATGTCACAAATCCCCAGGAGAGTCCAATTGGGGTAAGCCATTCTGCGATGATCTTCCTCAGTTGCCGTAAGAGGTTTTCAGCTGTGTGCGTATTCTGGAAAGAGGTGATACAAAGCGTAGCCTGCCTAGGAACGAGTTGGCATTTGCGAGATGCTGCTACTGGTGCCACCGCTGCTGTTCTTGCAGCGGGAGGCAATACATCTACCCAGTGGGCTGTCACAGTCATATAGTCCTGAGTCTGCCCTGCTCCACTTGTCCACATGTCCGTGGTTAAGTGGACATTGGGTACAACTGCATTTTTTAGGACACTGGTGACTCTTTTTCTGAGGTCTGTGTACATTTTCGGTATCGCCTGCCTAGAGAAATGGAACATAGATGGTATTTGGTACCAGGGACACAGTACCTCAATCAAGTCTATAGTTGGCTCTGAAGTAACGATGGATACCGGAACCACGTTTCTCACCGCCCTGGCTGTCAAGGACTCAGTTATCCGCTTTGCAGCAGGATGACTGCTGTGATATTTCATCTTCCTCGCAAAGGACTGTTGGACAGTCAATTGCTTACTGGAAGTAGTACAAGTGGTCTTCCGACTTCCCCTCTGGGATGCCGATCGACTCCCAGCAGCAACAACAGCAGCGCCAGCAGCAGTAGGCGTTACACTCAAGGATGATTCGGAGGAATACCAGGCAGGAGAGGACTCGTCAGACTTGCCAGTGACATGGCCTGCAGGACTATTGGCTTTCCTGGGTAAGGAGGAAATTGACACTGAGGGAGTTGGTGGTGTGGTTTGCGGGAGCTTAGTTACAAGAGGAAGGGATTTAGTGGTCAGTGGACTGCTTCCGCTGTCGCCCAAAGTTTTTGAACTTGTCACTGACTTATGATGAATGCGGTCCAGGTGACGTATAAGTGAGGATGTTCCGAGGTGGTTAACGTCCTTACCCCTACTTATTACAGCTTGACAAAGGCAACACACGGCTTGACACCAGTTGTCCGCATTAATGTTGAAATAATTCCACCTCGAAGAGCTGATTTTTTTTGTAATTTGACCAGGCATGTCAATGGCCATATTCGTCCCACGGACAACAGGTGTCTCCCCGGGTGCCTGACTTAAACAAACCACCTCACCATCAGAATCCTCCTTGTCAATTTCCTCCCCAGCGCCAGCAACACCCATATCCTCATCCTGGTGTACTTCAACACTGACATCTTCAATTTGACTATCAGGAACTGGACTGCGGGTGCTCCTTCCAGCACTTGCAGGGGGCGTGCAAATGGTGGAAGGCGCAAGCTCTTCCCGTCCAGTGTTGGGAAGGTCAGGCATCGCAACCGACACAATTGAACTCTCCTTGGGGATTTGTGATTTCGAAGAACGCACAGTTCTTTGCTGTGCTTTTGCCAGCTTAAGTCTTTTCTTTTTTCTAGCGAGAGGATGAGTGCTTCCATCCTCATGTGAAGCTGAACCACTAGCCATGAACATAGGCCAGGGCCTCAGCCGTTCCTTGCCACTCCGTGTCGTAAATGGCATATTGGCAAGTTTACGCTTCTCCTCAGACGCTTTTAATTTTGATTTTTGGGTCATTTTACTGATCTTTTGTGTTTTGGATTTTACATGCTCTGTACTATGACATTGGGCATCGGCCTTGGCAGACGATGTTGATGGCATTTCATCGTCTCGGCCATGACTAGTGGCAGCAGCTTCAGCACGAGGTGGAAGTGGATCTTGATCTTTCCCTATTTTTTTAACCTCCACATTTTTGTTCTCCATATTTTAATGCGCACAACTAAAAGCCACCACAGGTATACAATGTAGATGGATGGATAGTATACTTTATGGATGACGAGTGACGACACAGAGGTAGGTAGAGCAGTGGCCTACCGTACTGCTATATACAGTATAATGGACCTGGTGGACACTGTCAGCAGACTGCGTTTATAGTATAAAGAAAAAAAGACACCACAGGTATACAATGTAGATGGATGGATAGTATACTTATGGACGACGAGTGACGACACAGAGGTAGGTACAGCAGTGGCCTACCGTACTGCTATATACAGTATAATGGACCTGGTGGACACTGTCAGCGGACTGCGTTTATAGTATAAATAAAAAAAGACACCACAGGTATACAATGTAGATGGATGGATAGTATACTTATGGACGACGAGTGACGACACAGAGGTAGGTACAGCAGTGGCCTACCGTACTGCTATATACAGTATAATGGACCTGGTGGACACTGTCAGCAGACTGCGTTTATAGTATAAAGAAAAAAAGACACCACAGGTATACAATGTAGATGGATGGATAGTATACTTATGGACGACGAGTGATGACACAGAGGTAGGTACAGCAGTGGCCTACCGTACTGCTATATACAGTATAATGGACCTGGTGGACACTGTCAACAGACTGCGTTTACAGTATAAAGAAAAAAAGACACCACAGGTATACAATGTAGATGGATGGATAGTATACTTATGGACGACGAGTGACGACACAGAGGTAGGTACAGCAGTGGCCTACCGTACTGTTATATACAGTATAATGGACCTGGTGGACACTGTCAACAGACTGCGTTTATAGTATAAAGAAAAAAAGACACCACAGGTATACAATGTAGATGGATGGATAGTATACTTATGGACGACGAGTGATGACACAGAGGTAGGTACAGCAGTGGCCTACCGTACTGCTATATACAGTATAATGGACCTGGTGGACACTGTCAGCAGACTGCGTTTATAGTATAAAGAAAAAAAGACACCACAGGTATACAATGTAGATGGATGGATAGTATACTTATGGACGACGAGTGACGACACAGAGGTAGGTACAGCAGTGGCCTACCGTACTGCTATATACAGTATAATGGACCTGGTGGACACTGTCAGCAGACTGCGTTTATAGTAAAAAAAAGACACCACAGGTATACAATGTAGATGGATGGATTGTATACTTTATGTATGACGACGAGTGACTGAAGACACAGAGGTAGGTACAGCAGTGGCCTACCGTACTGCTATATACAGTATAATGGACCTGGTGGACACTGTCAGCAGACTGCGTTTATAGTATAAAAAAAAAGACACCACAGGTATACAATGTAGATGGATGGATAGTATATTTATGGACGACGAGTGACGACACAGAGGTAGGTACAGCAGTGGCCTACCGTACTGCTATATACAATATAATGGACCTGGTGGACACTGTCAGCAGACTGCATTTATAGTATAAAAAAAGACACCACAGGTATACAATGTAGATGGATGGATAGTATACTTTATGTATGACGACGAGTGACTGAAGACACAGAGGTAGGTACAGCAGTGGCCTACCGTACTGCTATATACAGTATAATGGACCTGGTGGACACTGTCAGCAGACTGCGTTTATAGTATAAATAAAAAAAGACACCACAGGTATACAATGTAGATGGATGGATAGTATACTTATGGACGACGAGTGACGACACAGAGGTAGGTACAGCAGTGGCCTACCGTACTGCTATATACAGTATAATGGACCTGGTGGACACTGTCAACAGACTGCGTTTATAGTATAAAAAAAAGACACCACAGGTATACAATGTAGATGGATGGATAGTATACTTATGGACGACGAGTGACGACACAGAGGTAGGTACAGCAGTGGCCTACCGTACTGCTATATACAGTATAATGGACCTGGTGGACACTGTCAGCAGACTGCGTTTATAGTATAAAAAAAAAGACACCACAGGTATACAATGTAGATGGATGGATAGTATACTTATGGACGACGAGTGACGACACAGAGGTAGGTACAGTAGTGGCCTACCGTACTGCTGTATACAGTATAATGGACCTGGTGGACACTGTCAGCAGACTGCGTTTATAGTATAAAAAAAAGACACCACAGGAGTGTTTTTCAGGCAGACAAACGTATACTGGTAGTCACTGTCAGCAAAACTGTGCACTGTACTCCTGCTAAAGCTGCTCCCCAGTCCCCACAATTAAGCAGTGTGAGCACTCAGCACAGATATATCATGCAGCACACTGAGCACAGATATGGTAGGGAGCGTTTTTTTCAGGCAGAGAACGGATAAAAAACTGGTGGTCACTATTAGCAAAACTCTGCACTGTACTCCTCCTAACAGCTGCTCCCCAATCCTCCCCACAATAAGCTAAGCAATCAGATCAACTGTGTAGTATATAACTATATAAACGGAGAGGACGCCAGCCACGTCCTCTTCCTATCAATCTCAATGCACGTGTGAAAATGGCGGCGACGCGCGGCTGCTTATATAGAATCCGAATCTCGCGAGAATCCCACAGCGGGATGATGACGTTCGGGCGCGCTCGGGTTAATCGAGCCATACGGGAGAATCCGAGTATGGCTCGGACCCGTCTAAAAAGGGTGAAGTTCGGGGGGGTTCGGTTTCTCGGAAACCGAACCCGCTCATCACTAGTGCATTACCCCTCCTTTGCCTATATTGTAGGTGGATGTCTAGGCTTGAATGGCCATTTGCTGCTCCTCCATCCTCTGAAGCATATAGAGTTTTGAATTCCACCTCATAACCACCTCTTGGTTCAGTTGATGGCGGGGCAGGTTCAGGAGTGTTTGCTGGCGCTCCAGTCTTCGGCACGCAGTGGCAGAATGCCGAAAGTGGCCCGCAATTTTTCGGGCCACCAACAGCATCTATTGCACACCCCTCTAATTTTTCAAAAAAATCTGTACAACCAAATTGATTGTACGTGCAAAACATGGGACATGCTGGAATTTGCCCAGATGTAATGCATGCACAATATTGGTGGCATTGTCCGATATCACAAATCCCCAGGAGAGTCCAATTGGGGTAAGCCATTTTGCAATGATGTTCCTCAGTTTCCGTAAGAGGTTGTCAGCTGTGTGCCTCTTATGGAAAGTGGTGATACATAGCGTAGCCTGCCTAGGAACGAGTTGGCGTTTGCAAAATGCTGCTACTGGTGCCACTGCGGGAGGACATACATCTACCCAGTGGGCTGTTACAGTCATATAGTCCTTAGTCTGCTCTGTTCCACTTGTCCACATGTCCTTGGTTAAGTGGACACTGGATACAACAGCATTTTGTAGGACACTGGTGACTCTTTCTGATGTCTGTGTGCACTCTCGGTATCGCCTACCTAGAGAAGTGGAACCTAGATGGGATTTGATACCAGGGACACACTATCTCCATCAAATCTCTAAGTGCCACTGAACTAATGGTGGATACCGGACGCACCTCTAACACCAACATAGCTGTCAAGGCCTTAGTTATCTGCTTTGCAAAAGGATGACTGCTGTCATATTTCATTTTCCTCACAAAGGACTGTTGAACAGTCAATTGCTTACTGGAAGTAGTACAAGTGGTCTTCTGACTTCCCCTCTGGGATGACAATCGATTCCCAGCTGCAACAACAGCAGCGGCAGCAACATCAGGTGTAACACTCAAGGATCCTATTTAGGAATCCCGGTTAGGAGAGGACTCCTCAGTCTTGACAGTGACATGGCCAGCAGGACTACGGACATTGTCAGGATTTGTGGAGAAATAATTCCACACCAAAGAGGTGGATTTTTTGGTAGTTTTCCCAGGCATCACAATGGGCTTCTTCGTCCCAAGGACAACAGGTGTCTCCCCCGGTGCCTGACTTGAACAAACCACATCACCATCAGAATACTCATCGTCAACTTCCTCCTCAGCGCCAGCAACACCCATATCATAATCCATGTGTACTTCAACAGTGACATCTTCAATTTGAATATCAGGAACTGGACTGTGGGTGTTCCTTCCAGCACTTGCTGGGGGCATGCAAACGATGGAATGAGCCACCTCTTCCTGTTCAGTGTTGGGAAGGTCAGGCACCACCGACACACTTGGATTCTCCTTGGGGATTTGTGATTATATCTCAGAGCGCACAGTTCTTTTCTGTGTTCTTTCCTGCTTAACTCTTTTAATTTTTCTAGCGGGAGGATGAGGGCTTCCATTGTCATGTGAAGCTGAACCACTAGCCATGAACATAGGCCAGGGCCTCAGCCATTCCTTGCCACTCTGTGTCGTAAATGGCATATTGGAAAGTTTACATTTCTCCTCAGATGATTTCAATTTCTTTTTTTTTGTTCTTTTTACTGAACTTTGGCTTTTTGGATTTTACACACCCTCTACTATTACACTAGGCATCGGCCTTGGCAGACAATGTTGATGGCATTTCATTGTCTATGTCATGGCTAGTGGCAGCAGCTTCAGCACTTGCAAGAAGTGGTTCTTCTTGATCTTTCCCTATTTTCTCATCAAAATTGTTGTTCTCCATTATTTTTTGGGAGTTATATGAGACAATATGCGACACAGGAATGACTGGAATGACTGATGAGACAGGATACTACCACTGGTCTGATGCAGCCCAACAGGTTGTTATATTTGTTATACTGCAGCAGTGGACATATAGCAGCAGCGTATATCATCACTGAAATTACTGATAACACAGGACACTACCACTGGTCTGATGCAGCCCAACAGGTTGTTATAATTGTTATACTGCAGCAGTGGACATATAGCAGCAGCATATATCATCACTGGTATTACTGATGACACAGGACACTACCACTGGTCTGCACAACACAGCACCACTTTATACAGCTACACTGGATATATGGCAGCAGAGAACACCAACACTGTGAATGGCTGGACTGATACAGCACAATACACTGACTACACTGGACTGGTCTGCACAACACAGCACCACTTTACAGCTACACTGGATATATGGCAGCAGAGAACACAAACACTGTGACTGGCTGGACTGATACAGCACAATACACTGACTACACTTGACTGGTCTGCACAACACAGCACCACTTTACAGCTACACTGGATATATGACAGCAGAAAACACCAACACTGTGACTGCCTGGACTGATGCAGCACAATACACTGAGTGACTACCCTGGACTGGATTGAGCAGCACAACACTTGCCACCCCACTTTAACCGCCCCAACACACAGACACTGAAAACTGAGGACATGTCCTCTCTATACACTCTCCGAGACTGGAGTGAAAATGGACACGACGTGCGGCTCCTTATATGGAATCCAAATCCCGCGAGAATCCGACAGCGGGATGATGACATTTTGCTGCGTTCGGGTTTCCGAGTCAGGTGGGAAAACCCGAGCAGGGATCGGATCTGGGCTCGAGACGTGAAGTTCGATAGGGTTCGGTTCTCTGAGAACCGAACCCGCTCATCTCTACTATCAATGCTTGTACTGCACATAAGAAACAATTTCTGTTAGGGCAAAATTCTATTTCAATTAATGAGTACTGTTGAATATTTTCTTATATTTTTATGTGGAAATATTCTGAAAATGTGTTTAGTAACTAGAATAAATATTACTAAATAAAACAAGCAATATTTTATTGATTCATAGTAATTTGTCCAATTGAAATATTGGTCAAGTGCAAAATGTTTTGAAGGGACAAGTTTACAAACATTTCCCTGAGCTTTTTGTTTGGACACAATCAGAAACACACATTATCTCAGGTGCAAATAAATAACTTATTTTGGAACATTACAACTATAAAGTACACATGAGGATTGCAAACTTTATAATAATTTTAGCTGCACAATTCTATTGATTTATTTGGATGCCAACATTTTGATTGTTTTCATAGAAAGAAATTCTGTTTCTTTCAGATTACATCCTCCTTTATAATAGCATTTTATATCATTTTATTGTAATAAACTGCTGCAATAATAAGGGAAGTGTGTAACAAAGGCTCCAGTTCATCAATTGCTGTAATGGAAATTCCACATAAAAATAATACACTTCTAAATTATGTTAGAAAATTGGCTTAAATATACAAGTTCTTCCGGTGATGTGCATTGCATTCTGCAACAAAATGGTTATATTTACTTATATCACTAATTACAATAAGGCAATTAAAAGTAAGCTACAGTAAGTCCTTTACAGCTTTAACATTGTTGCAAAATGAATTAATTTTGTGTTCCATTCTTCTTCATAGAAAATTTGGCTACTGTAACATTAGTACTCCTGTCATTCGGATTGCCTATTATGAGTTCTCAGTGTAACTTGTGACTGTTGTTGGACCACATACATCTCCTATTTAAGGACATTTGCCCCTTCTTGGTTGGTGCAGACAGTGCCAGGTGTAAATGCTAGATTTCTAGAGTGGGGTTTCCAAATGTAATTCAAAATCTCCCATTCTGCATAACACTGGAGCAAGTGGTAGACTGGGGGAGCTGTAGAAGAACTTAGTATAGACCCTGACATATATACACACATTGGTCTTTTTATACACTGGATAGTGTATGGAATACAATATTAATAATTAACACTATAAATGGTCTATATTATAGGCTGTAAAAACATATTTCACTAATGTAAATAACATAAGTTGCCAAGAAAAGGTTAAACATCCCATAATACATAAATTAATACAAAAAAGTAATAGAACCCATCAGGGGCGTAACTACAACGTTGTGGTCCACATAGCAAAACTTATAAGGGTCCCTGCACTCAGGTCTCAACCAGAGTGGTTTTTACTAGTGCTGCACAAGAGTCGTGGTTAGCAGTGGCGGCTCTAGTGGTAGGGCTGTAGCGCAGTCCAAAGTTCAAATAGGGGAGCCACAACAACTGTCAGTGAGTCAGTTTGGGATGACAGTTGGTGGCAGTAGGTGTGGCTGCTCTATTTGAAATTTGTGCTGTGCTGCAGCCTCACCTCTGGAGCCACCACTGGTGATTAGTGTTGACTATTATTTTAACACATTAATATGCTCAGTTAGCTACAAATAAGTTACAGATAACAATAACATTTGCCATGACTAAAGCAATAATGTGCGAAAATAGGCTTTTTAATCACCTTATGAGGCTAAGTCATGAAAATAATGAATAATGCTTGACACTGCAAAGCAATAAAATACATAACCCCTTACACACAGAGACGTTTATTCAGCATGAAGACAGAAATGAACATATTTATGTGTCTTTAAAAATATAATTTCCAAACTATGGGTCTTAATCGTTCCACACTAACAGGAAAAGAGCACAACTAAACTTAATAACAAAATGATTGATAATGCTAATGCATTTTATTTAGCATACAAAACCATAAAGTTCCCCAGTTCCCACAACCCAGCATCACAGCCAATGGGAGTTTCAGTCAATTGTGCTTACAACATAAAGTAACATAAGCATGCAAACGCTTTTGTTAAAAAGTAATCTTCATGTGCAGAAGCCCTTGCTGCTGATGACTCAAGGACAATAGTGGGCAAGAGATGGCCCTCTGAGGCTGACACTTCACCCCAGCTTCCTCCTCTGCTTTATGCCCCATCTGCACAGCTCTTATTTAGTAAGTGTGAAGCTCAACAGGTGATAAAGCTGATAATTAGACTAAACAGTATTTTATAATATGCCTATTCAGCAGCCTGCTGAATCACTGTACCTCTTTCTCACAACACAAGGAGGTCATGCAGCACATTGGGGATCAGTGGAGGAAAGGGATGTGCAGTTTGAGCACATGATCTTCCTCTGAGTAATTCCTGCTCACTTCATTAAAGCAAAGTATTGCTTTAAGGGGGGACCTGCTGGAGATTAGTCAGCAGAGCAATGCATTATGCAAATCTCTGTGCTGGGGACTCCAGTCCTGACTGAGACTGTGTGCTATGAGAGAGTTGTGTGTGTGGGAGAAGGGTCACTGGGACTTCTGCCCACCATTGCAGATGTGTAGGAGGGGGGGGGGGGAAGGACAGTGTTGTTATGGCCCTGAGGGGGCTCACCATCAGCAGGAATGTGTGGTGTGCTCTGCTCTACTTCAAGACTCACAAAATGATGACATTAATATCTTGAGAGTCGACATCCGGTTCCGGCATGGGAGCGTGAGCAGCTTCTCCCTTCAGCTCTGCTCTCCACACCAGCCCTCTCAACAAACATGCTGTCTGCTGCGGGGAAACACTGCTCCCGGTCTCCACGTCAGAAAGAGGAGCCAATAGAGAAGGATTTGGCCACACCCGCCGCTCCTAAAATGCCAGCAGACACCCAACTGACATTTCAAACATACATTTCAAACATTTGAATTCCCCCTTTGATGTTATCTGATATTCCTTTACAACTTTATCTGGGAATACAGATCAATAATTAATAAATTGTCAGTATTCTGCTCAATTTCTTATTAACAGTGAGAAAATCTCACTGTTAATAAGAAATTGAGCAGAATACTGAAAAATTTATTAATTATTGATCTGTATTCCCAGATAAAGTTGTTTTAACAGGTTACTTGCCAACAGTAATTAACAAGAGGGGATTTAACCAGAATTATTGTGCCCAGATGGATACACAGCGCTATACTAGGCAGCGCCGACAACCGAGATTGAGAACGCTAGCCACATGAGGAATTTTTATTACATTCACGCTGTTTGAATAGGCAATATGCCAACAGCAACTAACAAGAGGGCACTGAAAGTTATGTATTGTGTGCTATACCAGTACAATTGCATTGCATGAGGCAGCGTTAACAGCAAAGACTAAGAACGCTAGCCAGGTACAACAGTTCTGTCCTCAGATTAGCTATATGATTGGGCAAGCTGCCAATAGTTATTTGTAGAAGAAAATTACAAGAACAGCACTCTACAATACAGTACAATGTACCATATGGGACAGCACTGACAGCAGAGTCTGGAAATGCTGACCAACATTGTACTTTTATATATTTGTCAGTACAAATTTGATTGATGCTCATCAGTGGTGATACAGCATTATGTGTTAATATAAAGAGATCAATTGGTATCAAGAAGGGTAGTGGTATAGTGAATATTGTGGGAACATCGGATGATGTAGTCACAATTTTGACAGGCAAGGAGCTAATTGGGACATATTGAGCTTATCTGGTCTACCCTATTAGATTTAACGTCTAATAACATACATGTTACAGTACACTTAAGGAGCCCATATCATATTAAATTGATTGACAGAATTGTGGTTCACTTAGGTGGAACTTATGTTATTCTGATAAGCACGCATACTCATAATCGAGGTCATTGTACACAATAATTGAAGTATTTTATATAAGACATTGCACAGTATAGTGGGTGTAGTGTGTGGTTTTTTAATAATCACAGGTTGCACTTTGTCTTTCACTTGTCCTTTCATTTATTCTAATATTTCACAGTTAAGGGCTTTTTAAGTATATGAAATAAAAGTTATATTTTAAATGTAAAATCATTTGTATTAGTGCGCCTCCTAAGACCAATCTTTTCTTCCTTGTACCAAAACTTTATGCATGGTCAATTATTGACTATATACTTATAGCGGAATCCCTTTTTCCCAAGGTAGCTTCAGTTGACATGGATCCCCCCTTTTAGCAGATCATGAAAGTTCTGTTCCTATACGGAAATTTCCTTCACATTTACTTAAAGCAAAAGGCTTTTAAAAAAAAATGGAATCCTGGTGGAATGATTTTAGATACAGTAATGCAGAGTATGAATCTTCTGACCCGACTATTTTTTGGCTTGCAGCGAAAGCTGTTCTGCATGGTGAACTGATAGCTTATAATTCTATGCTTAAAAAGCAATGGAATGTTTCTTATCTGACATTACAATCAGACCTATCCACTGTGTTCCAAAAATATAAACAATTCCCTTTTTTAGAAAATAAAACCACTTATCTCCCTGCCAAAACACATTTTTCATAATTATTACAATTAACTGGTGATACTCACCTTTTTAATGTTATTTCTAAATTTTATAGATTTGGCAACAAAACGGGCAAGCTTCTGACTAACTTATTGCAAGGTTCTAAAAGCCCCTGCTAAAATCAGATGGATCGCTAACTGATTCAGAGACCCAGATCACAGAGGTCATGAAATCTTCTTATGAACAACTTTACTCTGCTCCTTTAGAGACTGTTGATCATTCTCCCTCTTCAGCAATTTCTTAATCTATTCTTCCTTCTTCCTCTTCTTCTGCTTTTTGGGATTTGCTCGCTCTTCCTCAACTCTCAGATACATTGGCACCACTTTAATAACCCCCATAACTTCTGAGGATTTGCTAAAAGTTCTTAAACAAAGTTCTAAATCACCTGGCCCAGATGGCTTTACAAATGATTTTTACCAGTTACTTAGTCCCCACATTTCACAATCATTGGCGGTCTCTTTTAATGCTATAAACTCCACAGCGACTCTTCCCCTTCCCTTCTCAGATGCTTTCATTAAAGTATTACCTAAAGCGGGTAGAAATCTTAGTTTACCTGGGTCATAAATACCTATTTCCTTATTAAACAGTGATTATAAGATTTTTACAAAAAATTTAGCAGAAAGCCTGAAGCCAACATTACCTGTTTTAATCCATAAGGATCAAACAGGCTTTATCAATGGAAGGCACTCAGTGGTGAATGTGAGAAGAGTCCTTGCTGCTATTCAACATATAAACAATAATTCTACTTCCATTACTTCGTCTATTATAGTTACGTTAGATGCAGAAAAGGCATTTGACCTTGTCCTATGGCCTCATTTGTTCCGTACTTTAGACAAATTTGGTTTTCCTTCCCATTTTATTAATATTCTTCATATATCGTATATTGTATTCTACCCCCAAATCTGGAGTGGCTTGCAATGGAACTTTTTCTTTGGCTTTCACTCTTAGCAGAGGTACTATACAGGGATGTCCATTGTCGCCTCTTTTGTCCGCCATCGCTATAGAACCTTTGACTGTTGCCATTCTTTACTCCCCCATGATCCCAGGAACTGAAAATTAGTTTATTTGCAGATGACACTCTTATATTTCTGTCCAACCCCCTTCATTCCCTGCCTGCTTTGATCCAGTTATTAAATTCCTTTGGAGCAGTATCAGGATTTTGGATAAACATGTCTAAATCTGTGATTTTACTCTTAGGAGCTACAACTCCAGACTCCTTGAAATCTTTAAATATACCCTTTTCTATTGCCCCCTCCCAAATTAAATATTTAGGCATACAAATTTGTTCTAATCTACAATGACTCTATTCGGCTAACTTTAGTGCTATACTTACAAAAATAATTACAAAAACTTGAGGTGTGGAGGGATTTACCACTCTCCCTGTTGGGTCGTCTGGCAGTCATACAATCCATTATCTTTCCGAGAATATTTTACTGCATGCAAATGCTTCCGTTAGCTATACTTCACTCAGATATAAAAATATTGGATGCTTTGTTCTCCAAATTTCACTGGCTGAATAAACGCCCTAGGATTTCTAAAGCCAAGCTTATTACTCCCAGGAATAAAGGTGGTCTAGGTTGCCCGGATCTGAAAACCTACTCTTACACGACTTTCTTTAGATATATTAGGGCCTGGATACTAAATAAATCCCAATATATTGATCTTACCCTGGATATAGAATTTTTTTCTCCATATTCACCTTGTGCCCTTTTACAATCGAAATATGTCCTTGTACCTATAAAATTTTGTAATAATATTTTGTTTGCAGACACATATAAAACCTGGATCCCTATTAATAAATGTTGTGACAGTATGCCACACAGCACTCCTTTTATCCCTTTATGGGGAAATCCCTCTTTCCCACCTTCTTTAACAAACCATTGGTTTAAACTTTGGCACACTAAAGGGCTGGATGTATTGTGTAAGGTTATTGACCCAGGCGGATACAAATCTTCTTTTGAAGAGATTAGTCAATGTTTTCTATTGCCTAAAACTCACGTTTATGTAGCTTTAGATGCAACACTTTCTAACCTCAATAAATGTTCTCCCACCATACCTATCTAGTCAGGCTATTATTCTGTCATAGATTGAGTCTTTGGAGATGCTATTTCACTTTCTCATACATAAGGGTTATAAAGTAACATATTTGTATAATTTACTTCTTAACTCTGTTAAACATGTTCAATGGGACTTACTCCTAGCCAAATGGAGGAGTGATGTTCCATCTCTGATGGCTATTTATGATTTGACAGAGTCTTATTCTTTTTCGTTAAAAATATTAACTTCTGCTTATTTACAAGAAGTACATATACGCACTTTGCATAGAGCATATATCACCCCATATCAACGAAGACATATGGTCAAGGACGAACTAGGTTATTGTTACAAATGTGGTGCGGTTAAAGCAGATTTTTTACACTGTATGTGGGATTGTTACAAACGTAGACAATTTTGGTGTAAAATAATACAATTTATTAATAACATGTTTAATCTACAGTTATGTCCAGATTCAAAGGCATGTTTAGGGATTCATTTCTCAACATGGTCTCTGGGTAAAGACAAGACACTTATTCTCCCTCTTTTAATTACCGTTATTACTGTGAGTAAAAAATGTCTACTGATTTATTGGACAAAGAAAACAGCTCCTCGTTTAGTAGAAGTGCAACATAAGCTTCTTCAATTTTTATATTATGAGAGGAAATATGCTAGTTTGGACTTCTACTCGGGGGTTAAGAAATTTTATCTCAAATGGGCCAAAATCATCGATACATTGGACATGGAGACCCAACTACATATTTACAAAGCCTTTGAAAATGTTAATTTTTAATCTTTTTCTTTACACTGTAATTGAAAATAACTGATCATCTTTAAAACAGTGAGATGGTGCTTATTTTACTTGTTGAATCGTGTTGATCTTCCCCTCTTTTGCATGCCTTTTTCCCCCCTCCTATTTCCTCACCCCTCTGTCAATTTATTTGCTTTGTTTTGATATCTTTGCTCTGATATTACAGTATTTCTTTATAATGATCTTTAAGCCCTAAGAAAAGTTTCTATGTTCTCAGACTCCGGAATAATGTGTGCCCTTATGAAAGTTTTTTTTTTTTAGATAATTTTTGTTATTTCTAGTAATGAGCGGGTTCGGTTCGTCGGGATCCGAACCCCCCCGAACTTCACCCTTTTTACACGGGTCCGAGGCAGACTCGGATCCTCCCGCCTTGCTCAGTTAACCCGAGCGCGCCCGAACGTCATCATCCCGCGGTCGGATTCTTGCGAGATTCGTATTCTATATAAGGAGACGCGCGTTACTGCCATTTATCACTTGTGCATTGGAGATGATCGTGAGAGGACGTGGCTGGCGTCCTCTCAGTTTCTATGTTCAGTAGGCTGCAAATTGTGCTGCAAATATCTGTGCTCAGTGCGCTGCAAATATCTGTGCTCAGTGTGCTGCAATGCAAATATCTACGTTCTCTGCCTGAAAAACGCTCCATATCTGACTGTGCTCAGTGTGCTGCAAATATCTGTGCTCAGTGTGCTAATTGCTTTATTGTGGGGACTGGGGACCAGCAGTATTATATAGTAGGAGGACAGTGCAGAGTTTTGCTGACCAGTGACCACCAGTATTATACGTTCTCTGCCTGAAAAATGCTCCATATCTGTGCTGCATTGTAGTATATAGCAGGAGGACAGTGCAGAATTTTGCTGACCACCAGTATAACTATATATATAGCAGTACGGTACAGTAGTCCACTGCTCTACCTACCTCTGTGTCGTCAAGTATACTATCCATCCATACCTGTGGTGCATTTCAGTCTTGCACAGTTTGCTGACCACCAGTATATACTATATAGCAGTACGGTACAGAAGGCCACTGCTCTACCTACCTCTGTGTTGTCAAGTATACTATCCATCCATACCTGTGGTGCATTTCAGTTTTGCACAGTTTGCTGACCACCAGTATATACTATATAGCAGTACGGTACAGAAGGCCACTGCTCTACCTACCTCTGTGTCGTCAAGTATACTATCCATCCATACCTGTGGTGCATTTCAGTTTTGCACAGTTTGCTGACCACCAGTATATAATATATAGCAGTACGGTACAGTAGGCCACTGCTCTATTTACCTCTGTGTCGTCAAGTATACTATCCATCCATACCTGTGGTGCATTGCAGTTTTGCACAGTTTGCTGACCACCAGTATATACTATATAGCAGTACGGTACAGTAGGCCACTGTTCTACCTACCTCTGTGTCGTCAAGTATACTATCCATCCATACCTGTGGTGCATTTCAGTTTTGCACAGTTTGCTGACCACCAGTATATACTATATAGCAGTACGGTACAGAAGGCCACTGCTCTACCTACCTCTGTGTCGTCAAGTAAACTATCCATCCATACCTGTAGTGCATTTCAGTTTTGCACAGTTTGCTGTCCACCAGTTTATAATAAATAGCAGTACGTTACAGTAGGCCACTGCTCTACCTACCTCTGTGTCGTCAAGTATACTATCCATCCATACCTGTGGTGCATTTCAGTTTTGCACAGTTTGCTGACCACCAGTGTATAATATATAGCAGTACGGTACAGAAGGCCACTGCTCTACCTACCTCTGTGTCGTCAAGTAAACTATCCATCCATACCTGTAGTGCATTTCAGTTTTGCACAGTTTGCTGACCACCAGTGTATAATATATAGCAGTACGGTACAGTAGGCCACTGCTCTACCTACCTCTGTGTCGTCAAGTATACTATCCATCCATACCTGTGGTGCATTTCAGTTTTGCACAGTTTGCTGACCACCAGTATATACTATATAGCAGTACGGTACAATAGGCCACTGCTCTACCTACCTCTGTGTCGTCAAGTATACTATCCATCCATACCTGTGGTGCATTTCAGTTTTGCACAGTTTGCTGACCACCAATATATACTATATAGCAGTACGGTACAGTAGGCCACTGCTCTACCTACCTCTGTGTCGTCAAGTATACTAGCCATCCATACCTGTGGTGCATTTCAGTTTTGCACAGTTTGCTGACCACCAGTATATACTATATAGCAGTATGGTACAGTAGGCCACTGCTCTACCTACCTCTGTGTCGTCAAGTATACTATCCATCCATACCTGTGGTGCATTTCAGTTTTGCACAGTTTGCTGTCCACCAGTATATAATATATAGCAGTACGGTACAGTAGGCCACTGCTCTACCTACCTCTGTGTCGTCAAGTATACTATCCATCCATACCTGTGGTGCATTTCAGTTTTGCACAGTTTGCTGACCACCAGTATATACTATATAGCAGTACGGTACAATAGGCCACTGCTCTACCTACCTCTGTGTCGTCAAGTATACTATCCATCCATACCTGTGGTGCATTTCAGTTTTGCACAGTTTGCTGACCACCAGTATATACTATATAGCAGTATGGTACAGTAGGCCACTTCTCTACCTACCTCTGTGTCGTCAAGTATACTATCCATCCATACCTGTGGTGCATTTCAGTTTTGCACAGTTTGCTGTCCACCAGTATATAATATATAGCAGTACGGTACAGTAGGCCACTGCTCTACCTACCTCTGTTTCGTCAAGTATACTATCCATCCATACCTGTGGTGCATTTCAGTTTTGCACAGTTTGCTGACCACCAGTATATACTATATAGCAGTATGGTACAGTAGGCCACTGCTCGACCTACCTCTGTGTCTTCAAGTATACTATCCATCCATACCTGTTGTGCATTTCAGTTTTGCACAGTTTGCTGTCCATCAGTATATAATATATAGAAGTACTGTACAGTAGGCCACTGCTCTACCTACCTCTGTGTCGTCAAGTATACTATCCATCCATACCTGTGGTGCATTTCAGTTTTGCACAGTTTGCTGACCACCAGTATATACTATATAGCAGTACGGTACAGTAGGCCACTGCTCTACCTACCTCTGTGTCGTCAAATATACTATCCATCCATACCTGTGGTGCATTTCAGTTTTGCACAGTTTGCTGACCACCAGTATATACTATATAGCAGTACGGTACAGTAGGCCACTGCTCTACCTACCTCTGTGTCATCAAGTATACTATCCATCCATACCTGTGGTGCATTTCAGTTTTGCACAGTTTGCTGACCGCCAGTATATACTATATAGCAGTACGGTACACTAGGCCACTGCTCTACCTACCTCTGTGTCGTCAAGTATACTATCCATCCATACCTGTGGTGCATTTTAGTTTTGCACAGTTTACTGTCCACCAGTATATAATATATAACAGTAAGGTACAGTAGGCCACTGCTCTACCTACCTCTGTGTCGTCAAGTATACTATCCATTAATACCTGTGGTGCATTTTAGTTTTGCACAGTTTGCTGACAACCAGTATATACTATATAGCAGTACGGTACAGTAGGCCACTGCTCTACCTACCTCTGTGTCGTCAAGTATACTATCGATTCATACCTGTGGTGCATTTCAGTTGTGCGCAGTATATATAGTAGTAGTCCATTGCTATTGATATATTACTGGCATATAATTCCACGCATTAAAAAATGGAGAACAAAAATGTGGATGGTAAAATAGGGAAAGATCAAGATCCACTTCCACCTCGTGCTGAAGCTGCTGCCACTAGTCATGGCCGAGACGATGAAATGCCATCAACGTCATCTGCCAAGGCCGATGCCCAATGTCATAGTAGAGAGCATGTAAAATCCAAAAAAATAAAGCTCAGTAAAATGACCCAAAAATCTAAATCAAAATCGTCTGAGGAGAAGCGTAAACTTGCCAATGTGCCATTTACAACACAGAGTGGCAAGGAATGGTTGAGGCCCTGGCCTATGTTCAAGGCTAGTGGTTCAGCTTCACCTGAGGATGGAAGCACTCATCCTCCTGCTAGAAAACTTAAAAGAGTTAAGATGGCAAAAGCACAGCAAAGAACTGTGCGTTCTTCTAAATCACAAATCTCCAAGGAGAGTCCAATTGTGTCGGTTGCGATGCCTGACCTTCCCAACACTGGACGGGAAGAGGTTGCGCCTTCCACCATTTGCACGCCCCCTGCAAGTGCTGGAAGGAGCACCCGCAGTCCAGTTCCTGATAGTCAAATTGAAGATGTCACTGTTGAAGTACACCAGGATGAGGATATGGGTGTTGCTGGCGCTGGGGAGGAAATTGACAAGGAGGATTCTGATGGTGAGGTGGTTTGTTTAAGTCAGGCACCCGGGGAGACACCTGTTGTCCGTGGGACGAATATAGCCATTGACATGCCTGGTCAAAATACAAAAAAAATCACCTCTTCGGCGTGGAATTATTTCAACAGAAATGCGGACAACTGTTGTCAAGCTGTGTGTTGCCTTTGTCAAGCTGTAATAAGTAGGGGTAAGGACGTTAACCACCTAGGAACATCCTCCCTTATACGTCACCTGGACCGCATTCATCATAAGTCAGTGACAAGTTCAAAAACTTTGGATGAAAGCGGAACCAGTCCACTGACCACTAAATCACTTCCTCTTGTAACCAAGCTCCTGCAAACCACACCACCAACTCCCTCAGTGTCAATTTCCTCCTTACACAGGAAAGCCAACAGTCCTGCAGGCCATGTCACTGTCAAGTCTGACGAGTCCTCTCCTGCCTGGGATTCCTCCGATGCATCCTTGAGTGTAACGCCTACTGCTGCTGGCGCTGCTGTTGTTGCTGCTGGGAGTCGATCGTCATCCCAGAGGGGAAGTCGGAAGACCACTTGTACTACTTCCAGTAACCAATTGACTGTCCAACAGTCCTTTGCGAGGAAGATTAAATATCACAGCAGTCATTCTGCTGCAAAGCGGATAACTCAGGCCTTGGCAGCCTGGATGGTGAGAAACGTGTTTCCGGTATCCACCGTTAATTCACAGGGAACTAGAGACTTGATTGAGGTACTGTGTCCCCGGTACCAAATACCATCTAGGTTCCATTTCTCTAGGCAGGCGATACCGAAAATGTACACAGACATCAGAAAAAGAGTCACCAGTGTCCTAAAAATGCAGTTGTACCCAATGTCCACTTAACCACGGACATGTGGACAAGTGGAGCAGGGCAGACTCAGGACTATATGACTGTGACAGCCCACTGGGTAGATGTATTGCCTCCCGCAGCAAGAACAGCAGCGGCGGCACCAGTAGCAGCATCTCGCAAACGCCAACTCGTTCCTAGGCAGGCTACGCTTTGTATCACCGCTTTCCATAAGAGGCACACAGCTGACAACCTCTTACGGAAACTGAGGAACATCATCGCAGAATGGCTTACCCCAATTGGACTCTCCTGGGGATTTGTGACATCGGACAACGCCACCAATATTGTGCGTGCAATACATCTGGGGAAATTCCAGAACGTCCCATGTTTTGTACATACATTGAATTTGGTGGTGCAGAATTATTTAAAAAATGACAGGGGCGTGCAAGAGATACTGTCGGTGGCCCGAAGAATTGCGGGCCACTTACGGCATTCAGCCACCGCGTGCTGAAGACTGGAGCACCAGCAAACAGTCCTGAACCTGCCCTGCCATTATCTGAAGCAAGACGTGGTAACGAGGTGGAATTCAACCCTCTATATGCTGTAGAGGATGGAGGAGCAGCAAAAGGCCATTCAAGCCTGTACATCTGCCCACGATATAGGCAAAGGAGGGGGAATGCAACTGACTCAAGCGCAGTGGAGAATGATTTCAATGTTGTGCAAAGTTCTGCAACCCTTTGAACTTGCAACACGTGAAGTCAGTTCAGACACTGCCAGCCTGAGTCAGGTCATTCCCCTCATCAGTCTTTTGCAGAAGAAGCTGTAGACATTGAAGGAGGAGCTAAAACAGAGCGATTCGGCTAGGCATGTGGGACTTGTGGATGGAGCCCTTCATTCGCTTAACTAGGATTCACGGGTGGTCAATCTGTTGAAATCAGAGCACTACATTTTGGCCACCGTGCTCAAGCCTAGATTTAAAACCTACGTTGTATCTCTCTTTCCGGCAGACACAAGCCTGCAGAGGTTCAAAGACCTGCTGGTGAGAAAATTGTCAAGTCAAGCGGAACGTGACCCGTCAACAGCTCCTCCTTCACATTCTACCGCAACTGGGGGTGCGAGGAAAAGGCTAAGAATTCCGAGCCCACCCACTGGCGGTGATGCAGGGCAGTCTGGAGCGAGTGCTGACATCTGGTCCGGACTGAAGGACCTGCCAACAATTACTGACATGTCGTCTACTGTCACTGCATATGATTCTGTCACCATTGAAAGAATGGTGGAGGATTATATGAGTGACCGCATCCAAGTAGGCACGTCAGACAGTCCGTACGTATACTGGCAGGAAAAAGAGGCAATTTGGAGGCCCTTGCACAAACTGGCTTTATTTTACCTAAGTTGCCCCCCCTCCAGTGTGTACTCCGAAAGAGTGTTTAGTGCAGCCGCTCACCTTGTCAGCAATCAGCGTACTAGGTTACTTCCAGAAAATGTGGAGAAGATGATGTTCATCAAAATTAATTATAATCAATTCCTCCGTGGAGACATTCACAAGCAATTGCCTCCAGAAATTACACAGGGACCTGAGATGGTGGATTCCAGTGGGGACGGATTAATAATCTGTGAGGAGGGGGATGTACACAGTGAAAGGGGTGAGGAATCGGACGATGATGAGGAGGTGGACATCTTGCCTCTGTAGAGCCAGTTTGTGCAAGGAGAGATTGATTGCTTCTTTTTTGGTGGGGGCCTAAACCAACCAGTCATTTCAGTTACAGTCGTGTGATAGACCCTGTTACTGAAATGATGGGTTTGTTAAAGTGTGCATGTCCTGTTTAAACAACATAAGGGTGGGTGGGAGGGCCCAAGGACATTTCCATCTTGCACCTCTTTTTTCTTTCATTTTCATTTGCATCATGTGCTGTTTGGGGACTATTTTTTTGAAGTGCCATCCTGCCTGACACTGCAGTGCCACTCCTGGATGGGCCAGGTGTTTGTGTCGGACACTTGTGTCACTTAGCTTAGCCATCCAGCGACCTTGGTGCACCTCTTTTTTTCTTTGCATCATGTGCTGTTTGGGGACTATTTTTTAAATCTGCCATCCTGTCTGACACTGCAGTGCCACTCCTAGATGGGCCTGGTGTTTGTGTCGGCCACTTGGGTCGCTTAGCTTAGTCACACAGCTACCTCATTGCACCTCTTTTTTTCTTTGCATCATGTGCTGTTTGGGGACTATTTTTTAAATCTGCCATCCTGTCTGACACTGCAGTGCCACTCCTAGATTGGCCAGGTGTTTGTGTCGGCCACTTGGGTCGCTTAGCTTAGTCACACAGCGACCTTGGTGCACCTCTTTTTTTCTTTGCATCATGTGCTGTTTGGGGACTATTTTTTAAATCTGCCATCCTATCTGACACTGCAGTGCCACTCCTAGATGGGCCAGGTGTTTGTGTCGACCACTTGGGTCGCTTAGCTTAGTCACACAGCTACCTCATTGCGCCTCTTTTTTTCTTTGCATCATATGCTGTTTGGGGACTATTTTTTTAAGTGCCATCCTGTCTGACACTGCAGTGCCACTCCTAGATGGGCCAGGTGTTTGTGTCGGCCACTTGGGTCGCTTATCTTAGTCATCCAGCGACCTCGGTGCAAATTTTAGGACTAAAAATAATATTGTGAGGTGTTCAGAATAGACTGAAAATGAGTGGAAATGATGGTTATTGAGGTTAATAATACTATGGAATCAAAATGACCCCCAAATTCTACGATTTAAGCTGTTTTTGAGGGTTTTTTGTAAAAAAACACCTGAATCCAAAACACACCCGAATCTGACAAAAAAATTTCAGGGAGGTTTTGCCAAAACGCGTCCGAAACCAAAACACGGCCTCGGAACCGAATCCAAAACCAAAACACAAAACCCGAAAAATTTCCGGTGCACATCATCACTAGTTATTTCCCGTCTTCTACTTTTTGCTTCGGAATTGTCTTACTGTGATATCTGATATTTTGTTGTGTGCTTTATTTGTCAGTATTGAAAATTTAAATAAACATATATTCTAATATCTCGAGAGTCTTTCTGTACAACAGGCAGTTCCACATTTATCTGTACAATGTGGTTATGTCTCGGAGAGGGCTGACAATAAGCAGGAATGTGATGTGCGCTCTGCTCACTCACTGATCCATCTGTCATCTGTGCCGTCTACTTCAAGACTCAAGAGAGGATGACATCATTATCTTGAGAGTCTTTCTGTACAATAGGCAGCTCCAGGCACACATTGCTCTGAACAGCCCGGAACCTACAAGCGGCACACTACTAATAAAAAGAATGAAAACAAAACAGTGCAGTGGAGTTGCTTGCTGGGTGTTTGGTTCCCCTCATGGGTCCCATAGCAATTGCATCCCCTGCACCCTTTTTAGTTACTCCACTGGTACCAGTAGGAGACATAACTTCAATTTTTAAGCACACTTATTTAAACCTCATGGTAAGGCTCTTGTCCCTTCTTCCTGCTAGCTACTCTATGGTCCAGTTCTCCTGATTTGAATATGACAAACTGCAGTACATGCTATAAATAATTTTCTATGAGGTTTTGTTTCTATTTTATTATATACACAGTAGACATAAGCAGAGTAGAGAACAGAACCCCCTCAGAAATTAACGCTCCAATTCTGGATCCGAGTCTGGATCAGGACTTCCTGCCAGAGTTGGAAACCAGAATGAGGCAAAATGTCATCATCCTGCTGTTGGAATCTCGTGGGTTGTGTATTCCATATAAACAGCCGCATGTTGATGCCTTTTTAACTCTGGACTTGGAGAGTTTGGGAGACAGACCTCTGTCTTTCTGTGGGTGGTGGCATTGGGTGGGGTCAGTGTGTGTTCTGTAGGGATGCTGTCCTGGATGTCCTGGCTGTCACTGGTGTTTTATGTGCTGTTAGGGTTGCTGCAGCTGTACATGGGTGTTTTGCAGTCCTGGCTGTCACTGTGTTGTACAGGGTGCTGGGGCACTGTCGTCTTGTATGCTGTAAAATGATGGGGTGCTGTTGTTAAAATAAAAGCACACTGGTCCTGTATGCTGTAAAAATACAGGAGTGTTGCCACGTCTTTTATGCTGTAAAAATTCAGGGGTGCTGCTGTTGTTAAAATAAAACAACACTAGTCCTTTATTCTGTAAAAAATTCTAGGGTGCAGTTGTTAAAATAAAAGCACATTGGTACTGTATGCTGTGAAAATATAGGGGTGCTGGCCCTGTCTTGTATGCTGTAAAAATTCAAGGGTGCTTCTGTTTTAAAAATAAATGCACACTGGTACTGTATGTTGTAAAAGAACAAGTGTACTATTGTTAAAATAATAGTACACTGGCCCTGTATGCTGTAAAAATTCAGAGGTGTAGTTGTTAAATAAAAGCACACTGGTCCTGTTTTCTGCAAAAATACAAGAGTGATGTTAAAATATTACACTGGCCTTGTATGCTGTAATAATTCAGGGGTGCTGTTGTTAAAATAAAAGCACACTGGTCCTGTATGCTGTGAAAATACAGGGGAGCAGGCCCAGTAAAATATAGGGGAGCTGGCCCAGTCTTGTATACTGTAAAAATTAAGGAGTGCTGCTGTTGTTAAAATAAAAGCACACTGGGTCTGTATGCTGTACAAATTCAGTGATGCAGTTGTTAAAATAAAAGCACACTGGTCCTATATGCTGTTAACATATAGGGTTGCTGGCCTTGTCTTGTATGCTGTAAAAATTCAGGGGGGCAGATGTTAAAATAAAAGCACACTGGTCCTGTATGATGTAAAAAGTCAGGGGTACTGCAGTTGTTAAAATAAAAGCACACTTGGTCTGTATGCCTTACAAATTCAGGGATGCAGTTGTTAAAATAAAAGCATACTGGTTCTATACACTGTTAAAATATAGGGTTGCTGGCCTTGTCTTGTATGCTGTAAAAATTCAGGGGTGCAGATGTTAAAATAAAAGCACACTGGTCCTGTATGAAGTAAAAATACAGGTGTGCTGCTGTTAAAATAATATTACACTGGCCTTGTATGCTGTCAAAATTAAGGGTTGCTGCTCTTGTTAAAATAAAATCACACTGGTCCTGTATGCTGTAAAATTTCAGGGGTGCAGTTGTTAAAGTAAAAGCACACTAGTCTTGTATGCTGTGAAAATACAGGGGAGCTATTGTTAAAATAAAAGTAATCTTGCCCTATATGCTGTAAAAATTCAGGGGTGCTGTTGTTAAAATAAGAGTACAGTGGCCCTGTATGCAGTCAAATTTCAGAGGTGCTGTTAAAATAAAAGTACACTGGCCCTGTATGCTGTAATAATCCAGGGGTGCTGTTGAAAAAAAATAACACTAGTCCTGTATGCTGCGGAAATACAGGGGTGCTGGCCCAGTATTGTATGCTGTAAAAATTCAGAGGTGCTGCTGTTGTTAAAGTAAAAGAACACTGGTCCTGTTTGCTGTAAAAATTCAGGGGTGCAGTAGTTACAATAAAAGCACACTGGTCCTGTATGTTGTGAAAATACAAGGGTGCTGTTAAAATAAAATTACACTGGCATTGTATGCTGTAAAAATTCAGGGGAGCTGTTAAAAAAATACTCTGGCCCTTTATGTTGTAAAAATTCAGGGGTACAGTTCTTAAAATAAAAGTACACTGGTCCTGTATGCTGTAAAAAAACAGGGGTGCAGTTGTTGAAATAAAAGCACACTGGTCCTGTATGCTGTAAAAATACTGGGGTGCAGTTGTTAAAATTCAAGCACACTGGTCCTGTATGCTGTAAAAATTCAGTGGTGCAGTTGTTAAAAAAGCACACTGGTCCCGTAAGTTGTTAAAATACAGGGGTGCTGCTGTTAAAATATTATTACACTGGCCCTGTATGCTGTAACAATTCAGGGGTGCTGTTGTTAAAATAAAAGTTCACTGGCCTGTGTGCAGTCAAAATTCAAGGGGTGCAGTATTTAAAATAAAAGCTCACTGGTCCTGTATGCTGTTAAAATACAGGAGTGCTAGCCCAGACTAGTATGCTGTAAAAATTCAGTTTGGCAGTTGTTAAAATAAAAGCAGACTGGTCCAGTATGCTGTAAAAGTTGGGTTGCAGTTATTAAAATAAAAGCACACTGGTCCTGTATGCTGTAAAAATACAAGGGTGCTGCTGTTAAAATAAAATTACACTGGCCTTGTATGCTGTAAAAATTCAGTTTTGCAGTTCTTAAAATAAAAGTACACTGGCCTTATATGCTGTCAAAATTCAGGGGTGCTTTTAAAAAAATAAAAGCACATTGGTCCTGTATGCTGTGAAAATTCAGGGGTGCTGGCCCAGTCTTATATGCTGAAAAAATTCAGGGGTGCTGCTGTTGTTAAAGTAAAAGCACACTGGTGCTGTATGCTGTAAAAATTCAGGGGTGCAGTTTTTAAAATTAAAGTACACTGGTCCTGTATGCTGTTAAAATACAGGGGTTCAGTTGTTAAAATAAAAGCAAACTGGTCTTGTGTGTTGTGAAATTACAGTGGTGCAGTTGTTAAAATAAAAGTTCACTGGTCCTATATGCTGTAAAAATTCAGGGGTGCAGTTGTTAATATAAAAAATTGGTCCTTTATGCTTTTAAAATACAGGGGCATTGCTGTTAAAGTAATATTACACTGGTCCTGTATGCTGTCCAAATTCAAGGGTGCTGTTGTTAAAATAAAAGTTTACTGGTCCTATATGCATTAAAAAAAAATCAGGGGTGCAGTTGTTAAAATAAAAGTACACTGGTCGAGTATGTTGTAAAAATACAGGGGTGCTGTTGTTAATATAAAAGCACACTGGTCCTGTATGCTGTTAAAATACAAGGGTGCTGGCCCAGACTTGATACTGTAAAAATTCAGGGGTGCTGCAGTTGTTAAAATAAAAGTACACTAGCCCTATATGCTGTTAAAATTCAGGGGTGTTGTGGTTAAAATAAGAGTACAGTTGCCCTGTATGCAGTCAAATTTCAGAGGTGCTGTTGTTAAAATAAAAGCACACTGGTCCTGTATGCTGTGTTAATAAAGGGGTGCTGGCCCAGTATTGTATGCTGTAAAAATTCAGGGGTGCTGCAGTTAATAAAATAAAAGCACACTGTTCTGTATCCTTTAAGAATACAGGGGTGCTGTGAAAATAAAGAAGCATTGTTCTGTGTACTGTAATAATAAAGGAGCGCAGTCCTGTGAAATGGATAATTATATTTTGGAGGGGAAAAAAGTTGAAGATTAGGAACCACTTCCAGTTCCTAGTACTAGTGATGAAGCTGCTGCTGCAACCACTCATGACATTGATGATGCAATTCCATCAACGTATTCTGCTAAGGCCAGTGTCAAATGTTCTGTTTGCTTTAAAAATGAAGGAGTGTTGTGGCCCTGTCCTGTATGCTGTAAAAATACAGCGGTGCTGTAAAAATAATGGGGCAATGTGGTCCTGTATGCTGTAAAAATACAGGGATGCTGTAAAAAAAAAGGAGCACTGTGGCCCTGTCCTGTATGCAGTAAAAATGCAAGGGTGCTGTAAAAAGAAAGGACATTATTCTGTTTAAAAATAAATGGTCACTGTTCTATGTGCTGTAATAATGAAGGGGTGCTATCCTGTGAGATGGAGAAGAAAAATTTGGAGGAAAAAATAGTGGAAGTTCAGGAACCAATTCCTAGTACTAGCGTTGAAGCTGCTGCCACTAGTCATGGCATTGACGATGCAATACCATCAATGTGGTCTGCTAAAGCTGATGCCCAATGTCATAGAGGGTATGTAAAATCCAAAAAGCAAGAATTAATAACCCCCCCAAAAAAATATATCTGATGAGAAACGTAAAATTGGCAATATGCTATTCATGACAAAGTGGAAAGGAAAGGCTAAGGCCTTGGCCTATGTTAATGATTGGTGGTTCAGAATCTCATGAAGATGGAAGCCATCCTCCTTCTCTAACAAATTAAAAAATATAACTTGTTATAGCACAGGAAAAAACAACTGTGCATTCACACTCAGACTACAGTATTTGGGAAGAGGAGGCTCCTACTACCATTTTCACTCCCTCTGCTAGGAGAAGCACTGCCAGTCCAGTTGCTGATATTGAGATTAAGGATTTCAATGTAGAAGTACACCAGGATGAGGAGTTTATTGGTGTAGTTGGCACTGAGGAGGAAGTTGACAATAAGGATTCTAATGGTGATGTGGTTTGTTTGAATAAGGCACCAGTGGAGACAGTTGTTGTCCATGTGATAAAAAGCCCATTGTCATGCCTGGGCAAAATACCAAAAAAGCCACCTCTTTGGTGTGGAATTATTTATCCATAAATTTGGACAATAGGTGTCAAGCCATGGTTTGCCTTGGTCAATAAGTAGAGGTAAGGACGTTAACAACCTTGGAACATCCTCCCTTATACGTCACCTGCTGTGCATCCATCATAAGTCATTGTCAAGTTCAGAAATTTGGGGTAAGAGCATAAGCAGTCCACTGACACCTAAATCCATTTTCCTGTTGTATCCCAGCTCCTGCAATCCACACCACCAACTCCCTCATTGTCAATTTCCTCCTCAGTCAGTATCGGAATTAGTCCTGCAGGCCTTGTCACTGGCATGACTGATGAGTCCTCTCCTATATGGGATTCATCCAGAGGATACTTGAGTGCTACACCTACTGCTGCTGTTGTTGCTGCTTGGAGTCAATTGTCATCCCAGAGAGGAAGTCAGAAGACCACTTTTACTACTTTAAGCATTTGACTGTCCAACAGTCCTTTGTGAGAAAGATGGAGTATGACAGCAGTCACCCTGTTGCAAAGTGGATTACTGAGGCCATAACAACTATGATGGTGATAGAGGTGCATCTGGTATCCGCCATTAGTGCAGTGGTATTTAGACAGTTGATGGACGTACTGTGTCCCCGATACCAAATTCCGTGTAGATACCACTTCACTAGGCAAGTGATTCCAGGACTATACAGAGACATTAAGTAAAGTGCCCTCAGTGTCCTGAATAATGTGGTTGAACCCAGTGTTCACTTAACCACGGACATGTGGACAAGTGGAGCAGGGCAAACTAAGGACTACATGACTGTGACAACCCACTGGGTAAATGTATTGCCTCCCGCAGCAACAACAGCAGCGGCACCAGTAGCAGCATCTCACAAACGCCAACTCATTTCTAGACAGACTACGCTGTGTATCACCGGTTTCTGTAAGAAGCACACCACTGACAACCTCTTATGGAAACTGAGGGACATCATCGCACAATGGCTTACCCCCGCTTAGACTCTCCTGGGGATTTGTGATATCTGACAATGTCACCAATATTGTGCGTGCATTACATCTGTCCCATGTTTTGCACATACAATTAATTTGGTGGTGCAGACTTTTTGGAAAAATTACAGGGGTGTGCAGGAGATGCTGTAGATGGCCCAAAAAATTGCGAGCCATTTTCGACATTCATCGACTGCATGCCTAAGACTGGAGTGCCAGCAAACACTCCTGAACCTGCTCTGCTGGCACCTGAAGCAAGAGGTGGTAACGAGGTGGAATTCAACACTCTATATGCTTCAGAGGATGGAGGAGCAGCCAAAGGGCATTCAAGCCTATACAACCACCTACGATATAGGCAAAGGAGGGGGAAAGCACCTGACTCAAGCGCAGTGGAGAATGATTTCCATATTATGCAAGGTTCTCCAACCCTTCGAACTTGCTACACGTGAAGTCAGTTCAGACACTGCCAGCTTGAGTTAGGTCATTCCCCTCATCAGGCTTTTGCAGAAGCAGCTGTAGAAATTGAAGGAGTAGCTAAGATGGAGAGATTCCACTAAGTATGTGGGACTTGTGAATGGAGCCCTTCATTCACTTTGCCACGATTCAATGGTGGTCAATATATTGAAATCAGAGCACTACATTTTGGCCACTGTGATCGATCCTAGGCTTAAAGCCTATGTTGTATATCTCTTTCCGGCAGAGACAAATCTGCAGAAGTGCAAAGACCTGCTGGTGAGAAAATTGTCAACTCACGTGGAACATGACTTATCAGCAACTCCTCCTTCTTTTTCTCCCGCAATCGGGGCTGTGAGGAAAAGGATAAAATTTCCCAGCCCAAATGCTGGCGGTGATGCAGGGCAGTCAGGAGCAAGTGTTGAAGGACCTGTCAAAGATTACTGACATGTCTACTGTCACTGCTATAATGCTGTCACCATTGAAAAAATGATGGAGGATTATATCAGTGCCAGCATCCAAGTAGGCATGTCAGACAGTCTGTATATATATTGGCAGGAAAAAGAGGTAATTTGGAGGCCCTTGCACAAACTGACTTTATTTTATCTAAGTTGACCAACCTCTAGTGTGTACTCCGAAAGAGTGTTTAGTGCAGCCGGTAACCTTGTCAGTGATCAGCTTGAGAGGTTACTTTCACAAAATGTGGAGAAGATGATTTTCTTCAAAATGAATTATAAATTCTTCCAGAAAGACCTTGACCAGCAATTGCCTCCAAAAAGTACACAGGGACCTGTGATGGTGGATTCCAGTGGGGACAAATTAATGCTGTGATGATGAGGATGTACACACTGAAAGGGGTGAGGATTCAGAGGATGAGGATGAGGATGACAATTTTGCCTCTGTAGAGCCAGTTTGTGCAAGGAGGGATTAATTGCTTCTGGTGGGGGCCCAAAACAAACCAATCATTTCAGCCACAGTCATGTGGCAGACCCTGTTGCTGAAATAATTGGTTTGTTAAAGTGTGCATGTACTGTTTATAAAATATAAGGGTAAGGGGGAGGTTTCCAAGGACAATTCCATCTTGCACCTCTTTTTTTTCTTTATGTGCTGTTTGGGGCCTTTTTTTAAAACTGCATCTTGTCTGCCACTGCAGTGCCACTCCTGGATGGGCCAGGTGTTTGTGCCGCCAACTTGTGTCACTTAGCTTAGTCATCCAGTGACCTCGGTGCAGCCTTTTGGCCTAAAAACAATATTGTGAGGTGTGAGGTGTTTGGAAAACACTTGAAATGAGTGGAAATGAATGTTATTGAGGTTAAAAATACTGTAGGATCATTATTAACCCCAAATTTTGTGATTTTAGGGTGGTTTTGGCAAAACAAATACAGATCCAAAACACAAGCGGAGATCCAGATCCAAAACCAAACCAAAAACACGAGTAGTGTCCGCCACACATCTGTAATACACAGTATTTTAATATTTACATTTTATTGAAGATGAGTATCAAGTGCAATATTATATACTACAATAATGCTTAGTTTCTATAGTTTGCAGTACTGTATGTACTAATGTTATGAAGTGTGTTGTGAATGCACGTGTTTAGCAAGAGGATGTCTCTGGCAGTTGTTTGGCTAGGGAAGACATTCAGTATGCTTGCTGTCAGGATCCTCGATGTCAGGATACCAACGTCGGAATCCCAACACCCGGTGAAATACCGGCAGTAGGAATCCTGACTACCGGCTGGAATCCCCACTCAGGTGGTGGTCCACGCCACCACCTGAGGGGGAATACAACCCTGTGGCAACCAAAGATTGCCACCAGGCCCAAAGCATGGTGAGCACAGCGAGCCCATGATGGAACATGATGCGCTCACTGCCAGTATTCCGGCTGTCGACCGCAAGGATTCCGAGAGCCAGCATATCACACTGGTTCCATGTCTAGCACCTATGCAATATACTGTGGATGCACCTTCATTATATCATAGTCTGTAATAGCTTTGGACACTTATTTTTCACTTATTATACTTCTCATGTCAAAAGCTGGATATGTAACTGGTAATAGCTTCTCTCTATAGTTGTATGCCTAATTCTGGCAAGTAACTATATAAATCCATATGTGTACCCATAGTGAAGCGTCTTAAGCCTATTAGCAAATGTCTTCATGTTAGAAAACTATGGATCAATTGCAATATAATTTGGAATTTTTAAATTGGGATTTGTTAATAGGGGATCTGTAGTAAATAGGTGGATCTGGTCAGGATCCTGGTTTTCGGAACACTGGGATCAAGAATGAAGTTCTTCCGGGTCTGTAGAGAGGATAGCTGTGTATGTTTTGGAGGGTTAGGGCCAGACTGCGGGCAAGAACTGTTAGGGTTAGGGAGGTTAGGGAATAGGACTGCATACTTGCCTAGTAGGTATCGGAATCCTTAGCATAGGGATGCCGCTCATGGTATTCTGACTGCCAGCATCCCAAGCAAGGGAGGATTTAGGGGTGAGGGCACCCATAGGCACAATAGTAACAGCTGCACCCCACCTGCCGAATTTTATTATTTTTATTTATTAGTTATTAGCCCTCATTTGATGGTCACCTATTTAATAGAATAATAAATAAGCCACTAACTATGTTTTTTTTAATTCTGAATACATATTTACTAAGTAGGCCAGCTTACAGGGGCTGTATGTACATGTCCTATTGATTTACTCTCCATTCAAGATGGAATATGGTAGAGTACAGTGGAAGTATTTTGCAGATACTGGTACTTTTTTGGGATGACAGTGCCAACATAACCATTCAAGTACCTCACATACAACAAGTGCTGCCCTTAGGCAAGTGCCTCACGTGCCTAATGAGAAATTCACCTTTTAGTGCTGGCCTCCCGATACCATCCCTTGAATAGGTGAATAGATGTAGAACTTCTTACATTATGGTCCTAGGTTACATTAATTGTTGCGGGTAGGGCATTATGGTTAGGAGGAGTTTTAGGGTATATTCCAATGATAATCTCTGGTTAAATGGCAAGGTTTTAAATAGCAGTGTGTATTATTCCTGAAAGTATGACTGTGTGTACTACACATGAGAGTGTGACAGTATTTGTGTGCATGTGTATTATACATGAGTGTGTGACTGTGTGCATAATGCATGAGAGTGGGACACTATGTGGAGGTAAAAAGGAGTACAGGTTGAGTATCCCATATCCAAATATTCCGAAATACGGAATATTCCGAAATACGGACTTTTTTGAGTGAGAGTGAGATAGTGAAACCTTTGATTTTTGATGACTCAATGTACACAAACTTTGTTTAATACACAAAGTTATTAAAAATATTGTATTAAATGACCTTTAGGCTGTGTGTATAAGGTGTATATGAAACATAAATGAATTGTGTGAATGTAGACACACTTTGTTTAATGCACAAAGTTATAAAAAATATTGGCTAAAATTACCTTCAGGCTGGGTGTATAAGGTGTATATGAAACATAAATGCCTTCTGTGCTTAGATTTAGGCCCCATCACCATGATATCTCATTATGGTATGCAATTATTCCAAAATACGGAAAAATCCCATATCCAAAATACCTCTGGTCCCAAGCATTTTGGATAAGGGAGACTCAACCTGTATTTGTTTCTTCCTATTGTATATATAATTGCATACTCCCAAAGGTTGTACCTGGAAATATACCTTTAAAATCAAAATGTGGAAAAGGTATAGGAGCTAATTCAGTAAGGATAGCAAATTCTGCTAATCAACAGAATTTGCTATTCTTTTGCACGCATGCTGTGGGCTGCCCAGCGATGCCTCCCCCCTGCTACAAGCAGAAATTGTGTTCGCCTCGCAATTCCTGCTTGTCAGCAGAAGCTAAGGTTGACTCCTGCTGGTGCAGTTTAGCTGCAGCTGCAGGAATCCCAGCGCCATCTTACCTGTCGCGGTGGCTGCGTGTGATGTCATGCAGATGCAGAGACCGCGCCCCTGACCGTGCCCCCGACACGCTCCCATTCAGCGCGCACAATCCACCATTTCAGTTGCCCTGCCCCCGCAACGCTCCATTTCCTCCCTGAAAACGGAGCGTTGACACCCCCCTCCAACCATGCGACCGACTCTGCCTGATTGACAGGCAGAGACAACCACATTTTCTGCAGTCCCACGCAGAAAATGCAGACACTCTCTCTTGGGGCCGCTGCCGGCTACTGTGATGAGAAGCGGTGGAGAGTTTAGTAAGTTGTCCATGCGGTCAGTCCCGTGCCACTGAGCCCCTCCCGGTCATCAGGCTCCCCCTTCCCCCCCCCCCCGGTCCCTGCTATGTGGAGGGAGCTGAGGATGGTCTTTACCAGGACAACCAAACTGCTTCTGTCCACCGGCGTGAGCATGAGCGGGATGAGTAACATCCTCTACCTGCTCTTCGTGGGCTGGGTCACCAACTACATGGCCGGGTGCTATGTGCGGACACCAGAGTCCCCCCACACCGGCGGTAGGGGCAGCAGCAGTAGCAGGTGGCTGGAGGCTGAGGAAAATGGGGACACCCTGCGGATCATCCAGAGGCTGTTGAGGCTGTAGAGCATCATCAACCGGCACATACAGGGTAACCCACCTCCCCCTATCTTATACTGTATATATACTACTGTTTGCTGCCTCTGTATTACATATATACTATACCTACCTCCACCCCACACGCAGCACCCCCGCACCTGCCCCTCCACTACCTGCAGCACCTCCGGACCCCATCCACTGCCTCCCCGCACCTGCCCTTCCCCCGCCTGCGGCATCCCCACACCTCCCACACACCTCCCACACACCTCCGGACCCAATACGCCACCTGCCGCACACCTGCACTGGCCCCTTCCCCACCTGCAGCACCTCCTGAACCCATCCTCCATCCGCAACAGCCCTGCACCTGCCCCTCCCTCACCTGTGGCACCCTCACCCGCAGCACCTCCAGACCCCCTCCCCCATCTGAGGCCCCCTTTCCTTAACCCCTCCCCCACCCACAGCACCTCCCTACACCCTCCCTCATCTACGCAACACCCCACATCCGACCCCCCTCCACCCGCAGCATCTACAGACACCTCCCCCATCCACGGTCCCCCTGCACTCGCTACATTCTGTACATCGTGCCCTACAGGCGCTGCTCACACCGTCGTAAGGGGCTATGCCCCCTTCACCATCGGAAGCCCTTTTGTTGTGCATTATTTAACCACTAACAAAACTAGGAATGCAGGTAATACTCCATATGATACAAAAAGGCGTGCAGAGGTTAATGGGGTGTTGCCCCTTGCAATGATGTGAAGAGCATCCGTAGGATGCGATGAAGCACCTAGTATACTGTAAGAGTTAAAGCAATGCAAGAAAGAGTATGAAAGGCATGTTTGAACAAAGGAATATATAAAGATGGCAGGCAAAATGGCTGGCAGAAAGCATGCAAAAGTGTATATATATATATATATATATATATATATGTTTCTATATTACAGGGGAATTGTAACTTCATGAACAACCACAAATCCTAGATATATTAATAGTTGTTGAAGTATATTTATCTGAAGAAATATCTGAGGGAAAGTTTATATATATTGGATAATGTATGTGTGCGCATGTGTTTGTGTGTGTATGTGACAGATATATAGAGGGAGTGAGAAATAAACATATGCATAGAGAGGAATAGCCAGTGTGGAGATGGGATCATCATTGCGACTGAGCAGATCTGTGTAGTGTTTGGCTGCAAGAGATTGGATGTGTGGCTGCTCACTACAGTACATAGGGGGTCATTCCGACCCATTCGCACGCAGCGGTATATTCCTACAGTGCGGAATGCGCATGCATGGCGGCCGCAGTACGACAGGGGTCGCCGGGTTACGTCACGACTTACAAAGGAAGCGGTCGCAGAGCTGACCTCAAAGAACATTGACAGGAAGGAGGCGTGCCAGGGCAGATCCGGACCGTTTGGTGCCATTTTCGGGGAGTGGTGAGTATAACGCAGGCGTGTCCAGAAGAACGGAGGGCGGATGTCTGACGTCAAAGCCGGCTTCTGCATCACAAGGATCGTCGCACAGGGTAAGTATGTCCATGCCTAGTCATCTTTTGCTTGAATTTTTTTTATTTTTTTTAGCTTAGCAGGGCTGCATAAGCAATCGCAGCCCTGCTAAGCTAAAATACACTCCCCCATAGGCGTGGACTAGTTGATCGCAGCAGCAGCAAAAAGTTGCTGGCTGCGATTAACTTGGAATGACCACCATAGATCTGCTAAATTACAATGCTGATTATTTTAAAAAAAAAATACCATTAGCTTCATATAGTTCTCATTGTTTTTATGCAGGATGAAATAGCTCAATGAGTAGGTTATTTTATTAGAATTCAACAGTTTATAGGTCTGAATCCTTTGTATTACAGTATATTGTAATGTGTTATTTAATAAAGGCTATTGTAACTGAATAACAACGAGCTGGGGAGGCACTGGCTAGTATCAGAGCCAGATTTACTGTATAAACAGTACCACAACTCAGTGATATTCAGGAATATGGCACATGTGCAATAGAGAGCAAAGACTCCAGAGTCTTTATTTTCACTGTGCGACATTATCGTCCCAAAGTTGTCACCGGGAAGGTGGCGCTGCAGAGGCGGAGAGACCCATTTTTCTGTACCAAGTTAAGTATACTCAGGAGTAGGGGGAGTGGCAGACCTGGGCCCCCCACCATACCCCTCCTGCAAGCCCAAAGGAAGCACTGTACAGCAGGACCCCTGTATCTGGATAACCATGATCATCCACATGAGATTTAGTCACGTTGCCGGCAGTCGGGATCCTGGCGGTCAGGATACTGATACCGGAATCCCGACCACTTGAAATTCCGACAGTTGGAATGCTGACTAACAGGGACTATTTCCACTTGTCCACGACACTCATAGATTGGGAATAGAACCTGTGGTGAGAGCAGTGAGCCATCATGCCCACAGCGTGACAAGTGCAGTGAGCCTGCAAGGGGCTTCATTGCGCTCACCCCCCTGCCTGCATTCTGGCGGCCAGGATCCTAGCTTTGGTATGCTGATTGCCGGGATCCCAGCCGCCGGCATACAATATCCAATGCACAACACAGCTCAGCCGGAGTACACTGTGGTATTCATTCTACTAACACCTGTGCAATATCAATACACATACAAAGGATGAGTAAAAAGCTCATACGTAATACATACTATAATACTGTGTATGGCATATAATCTATCACCCTGTTAATATTACACCTGGTTATAATTAGAAGACACCTACAGATATGAGACAGGACAGATCAATATGACGTAGTGAACTGGCCAAATTATGCTCCATATCCATGCTTGTCATTCTCTACCCAAGCTGTGCTCTGATGAGGCCCCCCCTGCATGTCATCCTCTGCCTCCAGGGAAATGCAGCACAAACAGCCCCGAATGCAGCGCCACCCAGGGGTGGATATAGGGGGTGATTCTGAGTTGTTCGCTCGCTAGCAGATTTTAGCAGCATTGCACACGCTAGGCCGCCGCCCTCTGGGAGTGTATCGTATCTTAGCAGAATAGCGAACGAAAGATTAGCAGAATTGCGAATAGAAATTTCTTAGCAGTTTCTGAGTAGCTCCAGACCTACTCACAATTGCGATCAGCTCAGGCCGTTTCGTTCCTGGTTTGACGTCACACACACGGCCAGCGTTCGCCCAGCCACTCCCCCGTTTCTCCAGACACTCCCGCATTTTCCCCGACACGCCTGCGTTTTTCCGCACACTCCCAGAAAACGGCCAGTTTCCACCCAGAAACACCCACTTCCTGTCAATCACACTACGATCACTTCAACGATGAAAATTCTTCGTTCGGACATGAGTAAATCTACTAAGTTTTGTGCTAAAAAACTAACCGCATGCGCACTGCGTAACATGCTCATGCACATTTTTTCCTTAATCGCTCTGTTGCGAAAATCGGCAACGAGCGAACAACTCGGAATGACCCCCCTAGACTTTTATTTTAGTGGGAAGGGGAATCCTTCACAGCAGAAAATAATATAATGTATAGTGTGTTAGAGACATAATACACTATGGCCCTCATTCCGAGTTGATCGGTCGCAAGGCGAATTTAGCAGAGTTACACACGCTAAGCCTACGCCTACTGGGAGTGTATCTTAGCTTCTTAAAATTGCGACCGATGTATTCGCAATATTGCGATTACAAACTACTTTGCAGTTTCTGAGTAACTTCAACCTTACTCTGCCTGTGCGATCAGTTCAGTGCTTGTCGTTCCTGGTTTGACGTCACAAACACACCCAGCGTTCGCCCAGACACTCCCCCGTTTCTCCAGCCACTCCTGCGTTTTTTTCGGAAACGGTAGCGTTTTCATCCACACGCCCATAAAACGCCGTGTTTCCGCCCAGTAACACCCATTTCCTGTCAATCACATTACGATCGCCGGAGCGATGAAAAAGCCGTGAGTAAAAATACTATCTTCATTGTTAAATTACTTGGCGCAGTCGCAGTGCGAATATTGCGCATGCGTACTAAGCGGATTTTCATTGCGATGCGATGAAAAATACCAAGCGAACGACTCGGAATGAGGGCCCATATTTTAATGTTCAGTTTAGAACTAAAAAAAAATGTTGCCCTAGCAAGGAATCAAACTCATGTCCTTAGCACTATAAAGCAGAGCACTTAACCATTAAGCCACCAAACTACTTACAAAAACACTTGTTTTGTTAGGAATATGAAAAGTCATAGAAAGCAACACACTTTGTTAAATAAAAAGAAAAATGTCCCCCTAGTAGGGAATCAAACCGAATCCGCTCATCACTAATCATAACCATGTCCTCAGCATTCAATCTAAGTGATGCCTATATCAAATAGTTATGGTTCTAATAGTATATTCATAAAATAAACATCATCTGTTTAATTAATATAATTGCAATCCTAAGTGGGTATTGAACCAAGGACCTCTGTGATGGTGGAGAATGTGCCAAACCACTAGACTACTATCTCAGTCACAAAGTGATGCCAGCTAACCCATGTATTATATCTTATCTGCATTCACTCGCCAGAGAGCCTGAGTGTCGGCCAGGATAGGAGCTGTAATGAGAGGGGTAGGGGGTGTTGCCAGCCCCTGCTCTGGCAAGTTGGTTGCATCTGCCTCGGGCTGATGTTATGTGGTCAGCTGGCTGCAGTTCATCACACTGGCCGGTGGATAAGCAGCACTGTTGCAGCTTCAATAGAAAAGTGGTTCTTATGTATGGTGGCTGTGTTAAGGTTACAGAGGAAGACCCTGTTTAGGCATGGAGTGAGGAGTACCTAGGGGAACATACTGGTCACACACATTCAAGGCCAGATCATCATAGACCTCCTCTCTGTGTATGGGAGGGAAGAGGTGATTGAAGGAGAGGTGTATAATGAGAATGATAGACAGAGGGGATGGATAGAGAGAGGCAGGTGTGTGCTTTGTTATAGGCTGAGGGGGCAGCCCTGACAATGAGGCAGCTACACAGCTACCTCTTCTCCTTTGAATGAGCTATTCCTGCTGGTGGCTTTGCCATGCCCCCCACTTGAGAAACTATATTATTGTCAGGTGGAGGCAGCGCTCTCTCTCGCTGCATCCCATCCACAGTTGCCTGAATTTTTACAGCCAAAACAATAAGAATAATACAAAGATGATATGTATGACACAGAATATGTGTTATAAGTAGAGATGAGCAGGTGAGGTTCTCAGAAAACCGAACCCTACCGGACTTCACCACCCGAGCCCGGATCCGAGTCAGGTTCGGGTTTTCCCACCTAACTCCGAAACCAGAACAAAGCAAAACGTCACCATCTCGCTGTCGGATTCTTGCAGGTTTTGGATTCCATATAAGGAGCCACACGTCTCCACCATTTGCACTCCAGCATTGGAGAGTGTAGATAGAGGATGTGTCTCCATCCTCTAAGTGTCCTCATTGTCCATGTCATGTGCTGCATCTGTCCAATCACAGTGGTTGTGTCCTCTGCTGCCATATGTCCAGTGCTGCTATATAAGTCCAGTCCAGTGGTGGTGTGTTGTGCTGCATCAGTCCAGTAACAGTGGTGGTGTCCTCTGCTTCCATATGTCCAGTGTTGCTGTATAAGTCCAGTCCATTGCAGTGGTGCTGTGTTGTCCTGCATCAGTCCAGTGGTGGTGTCCCTGTGCTGCCGTATATGTCCAGTGGCACTGCCGTATATGTCCAGTGATCCTGCAGTATATGTTCCGTGATCCTGACGTATATGTCCATTGATACTGCAGTATATGTCCAGCGGTACTAACGTATAAATCCTGTGATCCTGCCATAAAAATACAGTGATCCTGCCGTATAATTCCAGTGATCCTGCCATATAAGTCCATTGATACTGCCGTATATGTCCAGTGGTACTGCCATATATGTACAGCGGTACTGCAGCATAAATCCAGTGATCCTGTTGTAAAATTACAGTGGTACTGGCGTATAAGTCCAGTGATCCTGCCATATAATTACAGTGGTACTGGCATATAAGTCATATACAGTATGTCCAGTGATACTGCTGTATATGTCCAGTGGTACTGCCGTATATGTCCAGCGGTACTGCCGGATATATCCTGCGGTACAGCCATATAAATCCAGTGATCCTGCCATATAATTGCAGTGATCCTGCCGTATAAGTCCAGTGATCCTGCAATATAATTCCAGTGATACTGCCGTATAATTCCAGTGGTACTATGTTCAGTGATCCTTCTGTATAATTACAGTGGTACTGGCGTAAAAGTCCAGTCCAGTGATACTGCCGTATATGTCCATTGATACTGACATATATGTCCAGCGATACTGCCGTATATGACCAGCAGTACTGCCGTATAAATCCAGTGATCCTGCCGTATAATTCCAGTGGTACTGGCGTATACATTCAGTGATCCTGCCTTAATTTTACAGTGTTACTGGTGTACAAGTCCAGTACAGTGATACTGCTATATATGTCCATTGATACTGCCATATATGTCCAGCAGTATTGCCGAATATGTCCAGAGGTACTGCCATATAAATCCAGTTACCCTACTGTATAATTGCAGTGATCCTGCCGTATACGTCCAGTGATCCTGCCATATAATTCCTGTGATTCTGCCATATAATTACAGTGGTACTGGCGTATAAGCCAAGTCCAGTGATACTGACATATATATCCAGTGATACTGCCATATGCATCCATTGATACTGCCATATAAGTCCAGTGATCCTGCCTTATATTTCCAGTGATCCTGCCATATAATTCCAGTGATCCTGCCGTATAATTTCAGTGGTACTGGCGTATAAATCCAGTGATCCTGCCATAAAATTCTAAGTGATCCGGCCATATAATTGCAGTGATACTGTCATATAGGCCCTCATTCCGAATGGATCGCTAGCTGCTTTCATTCGCAGCACAGCGATCGGGCTATAAATCGGCACTTCTGCGCATGCGTATGCGGCTCAATGTGCACGTGCGACATACTTTCACAAAAGCCAATACAGTTTTACACAAGCTATAGCGACGCTTTTCAGTCGCATTGCTGGCCGCAGAGTGATTGACAGAAAGTGGGTGTTTCTGGGAGGTAACTGACCGTTTTCGGGGAGTGTGTGTAAAAATGCAGGCGTGCCAGATAAAAATGCAGGAGTGGCTGGGGAAACATAGGTGTGGCTGGCCGAACGCAGGGCGTGTTCATGCCGTCAAAACAGGAACTAAATAGTCTGAAGTGATCGCAAGCTAGGAGTAGGTCTCGAGCTACTCAGAAACTGCACAATCTTTTTTTGTAGCAGTGCTGCGATCCTTTCATTCGCACTTCTGCTAAGCTAAGATACACTCCCAGAGGGAGGCGGCTTAGTGTTTGCACGGCTGCTAAAAGTAGCTAGCGAGTGAACAACTCGGAATGAGGGCCATAATTCCAGTGATCCTGACGTATAATTGCAGTGATCCTCCTGTATAATTCCATATAAGTCCATATAATTCTGTATAAGCCCAGTCCAATGGTGCTGCCATATAAGTTCAGTGGTGCTGTCCTGTGCTGTATATTATTTGCTCTAAATAAAGGGGTTATTAATATTTAATACAAATAATTTTCACAGGGTTTGCCCTCTGTGGTGTAGAGGTATGCTCTCCTGTACTGCATATGGGGGGTAATTCTGAGTTGATCGCAGCAGGAACTTGGGGGGTCATTCCGAGTTGTTCGCTCGGTAAATTTCTTCGCATCGCAGCGATTTTCCGCTTAGTGCGCATGCGCAATGTTCGCACTGCGACTGCGCCAAGTAAATTTGCTATGCAGTTAGAAATTTTACTCACGGTTTTTTCTTCGTTCTGGTGATCGTAATGTGATTGACAGGAAGTGGGTGTTTCTGGGCGGAAACAGGCCGTTTTATGGGCGTGTGGGAAAAAACGCTACCGTTTCTGGGAAAAACGCGGGAGTGGCTGGAGAAACGGAGTAGTGTCTGGACGAACGCTGGGTGTGTTTGTGACGTCAAACCAGGAACGACAAGCACTGAACTGATCGCACTGGCAGAGTAAGTCTCGAGCTACTCAGAAACTGCACAGAGATGTCTTTTCGCAATATTGCGAATCTTTCGTTCGCAATTTTAAGAAGCTAAGATTCACTCCCAGTAGGCGGCGGCTTAGCGTGTGTAAAGCTGCTAAAAGCAGCTTGCGAGCGAACAACTCGGAATGAGGGCCTTTGTTAGCAGTTGGGCAAAACCATGTGTACTGCAAGGGGGCAGATATAACATGTGTAGAGATTGAACACACCACACCCAAATCTAACTCTCTCGGCACATGTTATATCTGCCTCCCCTGCAGTGCACATGGTTTTGCCCAACTGCTAACAAAGTTCCTGCTGCGATCAACTCAGAATTACCCCCATTGTTATATAACTCCAGAAATATAATGGAGAACAAAAATTTGGGGGATAAAATATGAAAAAATCAAGAACCATTTACTCCTAGTGCTGAAGCTGCTGCCACTAGTCATGACATAGACAATGAAATGCCATCAACGTCGACTGCCAAGGCCGATGCCCAATGTGATAGTAGAGGGCATATAAAATCAAAAGAGCCAAAGTTCAGTAAAAAGACCCAAAAAAAGATATTGAAATGGTCTGAGGAGAAACGTAAATTTGCCAATATGCCATTTATGACACGAAATGGCAAGGAATGGCTAAGGCCCTGGTCTATGTTCGTGACTAGTGTTTCAACTTCACATGATAATGGAAGCCCTCATCCTCTGTGCATTCTAAGATGGTATCACAAATCCCCAAGGAGAGTCCAAGAGTGTCGGCGGTTGCGATGCCTGACCTTCCCAACACTGGACGTGAAGAGGTGGCTCCTTCCACCATTTTCACGCCCTCTGCAAGTTCTGGATGTAGCACCCACTGTCCAGTTTCTGATATTCAAATTTAAAATGTCACTGTTGAAGTAAACCAGGATGAGGATATGGGTGTTGCTGGCACTCAGGAGGAAGTTGACATTGAGATTTCTGATGGTGATGTGGTTTGTTTAAATCAGGCACCAGGGGAGACACCTTTTGTCCGTGGAATGAATAAGCCCATTGTGGTGCCTGGGCAAAATACCAAAAAAGCCACCTCTTCGGTGTGGAATTATTTCACCACAAATCCGGACAACAGGTGTCAAGCCATGTGTTGCTTCTGTCAATCTATAATAAGTAGGGGTAAGGATGTTAACCACCTTGGAACATCCTCCCTTATCACCTGTAGCGCATTCACCAGAAGTCAGTGTCAAGTTGTGAAACTTTGGGTAAGAATGTAAGTAGTCCACTGACATCTGAATCCCTTCTTCCTCTTGTACACAAGCTTTTTCAAGCCACGCCACCAACTCCCTCAACGTCAACTTCCTCCTCAGTCAGGAACATCAGTAGTCCTGTAGGCCATATCAATGGCAAGACTGAGGAGTCCCCTCCTAACCGGGATTCCCCTGGAGAATCCTTGAGTGGTACCCCTGCTGTTACTGCCACTGCTGTTGTTGCTGCTGGGAGTCGATCGTCATCCCTGACGGGAAGTCGGAAGACCACTTGTTATACTTCAACTAAGCAATTGACTGTCCAACAGTCCTTTGTGAGAAAGATGAAATATGACCGCAGTCATCCTTTTGCAAAGCGGATAACTGAGGCCTTGACAGCTATGTTGGTGTCAGACATGTGTCCTGTATCCACCATTAGTTTAGTGGGATTTAGAGAATTGTTTGAGGTACTGTGTCCCCAGTATCAAATCCCATCTAGGTTCCACTTCACTAGTCAGGCGATACCGAGAATGTACAGAGATGTCAGAAAAAGTGTCCTCAGTGTCCTAAAAAATGCAGTTGTACCCAGTGTCCACTTAACCACGGACATGTGGACAAGTTGAACAGGGCAGACTAAGGACTATATGACTGTGACAGCCCACTGGGTAGATATATGGCTTCCCGCAGCAATAACAGCAGTGACACCAGTAGCAGCATCTCGCAAATGCCAACTTGTTCCTAGGCAGGCTACGCTATGTATCACCGCTTTCTGTAAGAGGCACACAGCTGACAACCTCTTACGGAAACTGAGGGACATCATTGTACAATGGCTTACCCCAATTAGACTCTCCTGGGTATTTGTGATATCAGACAACACCACCAATATTGTGCATTCATTACATCTGGGCAAATTCCAGCACATCCCATGTTTTGAACATACAATTATTTTGGTGGTGCAGAATTTTTTGAAAAATGACAGGGGCATACAGGAGATGCTGTTGGTGGCCTGAAAAATTGCCGGCCACTTTCGGCATTCTGCGTGCCGAAGGCTGGAGCACCATCAAACACACCTGAACCTGCCCTGCCATCACCTGAAGCAAGAGGTGGTAACGAGGTGGAATTCAACACTCTATATGCATTAAAGGATGGAGGAGCAGCAAAAGGCCATTCAAGCCTATACATCCACCTACGATATAGGCAAAGGAGGGGGAATGCACCTGACTTAAGTGCAGTGGAGAATGATTTCCATCTTGTGCAAGGTTCTCAAACCCTTCGAACTTGCCAAACGTGAAGTCAATTCAGACACTGCCAGCTTGAGTCAGGTCATTCCTCTCATCAGGCTTTTGCAGAAGCAGCTGAAGAAATTGAAGGAGGAGCTAAGACGGAGTGCTTCCACTAAGTATGTGGGACTTGTGGATGTAGCTCTTCATTCGCTTTTCCAGTATTCAAGGGTGGTCAATCAGTTGAAATCAGAGCACTACATTTTAGCCACCATGCTCGATCCTAGGTTTAAAGCCTACGTTGTATCTCTCTTTCCAGCAGACACAAGTGTGCAGAGGTGCAAAGACCTGCTGGTAAGAAAATTGTCAACTCAAGCGGAACATGACCCGTCAACAGCTCCTCCTTCCCTTTCTCCCGCAACTGGGGCTGCGAAGGAAAAGGATACAATTTTCTAGCCCACCTGCTGGTGATGATGCAGGGAAATCAGGAGCTGGTGATGACATCTGGTCCATACTGAAGGACCTGCCAATGATTACTGACATGTCTACTGTCACTGCTATGATTCTGTCACCATTGAAAGAATGGTGGATGATTATATGAGTGACAGCATCCAAGTAGGCATACATATACTGGCAGGAAAAAGAGGCAATTTGGAGGCCCTTGCACAAACTGGATTTATTTTACCTAAGTTGCCCCCCCTCCAGTGTGTACTACGAAGGAGTGTTTAGTGCAGCTGGTAACCTTGTCAGTGATCGGCGCAGGAGTTTACTTCCACAAAATGTGGAGAAGATGATGTTCATCAAAATGAATTATAATCAATTCCTCCGTGGAGACATTCACCAGCAACTGCCTCCAGAAAGTACACAGGGACCTGAGATGGTGGATTCCAGTGGGGACGAATTAATAATCTGTGAGGAGGGGGATGTACACAGTGAAAAGGGAGAGGAATCGGACGATGAGGAGGAGGTGGACATCTTGCCTCTGTAGAGCCAGTTTGTGCAAGGAGAGATTAATTGCTTCTTTTTGGTGGGGGCCCAAACCAACCAGTCATTTCAGTCACTGTTGTGTGTCAGACCCTGTCACTGAAATGATGGGTTTGTTAAAGTGTGCATGTCCTGTTTATACAACATAAGGGTGGGTGGGAGGGCTCAAGGACAATTCCATCATGCACCTCTTTTTTCTTTCATTTTTCTTTGCATCATGTGCTGTTTGGGGACTATTTTTTTGAAGTGCCATCCTGCCTGACACTGCAGTGCCACTCCTAGATGGGCCAGGTGTTTGTGTCGGCCACTTGTGTCACTTAGCTTAGCCATCCAGCGACTTTACTGAAGGACCTGCCAATGATTACTGACATGTCTACTGTCACTGCTATGATTCTGTCACCGTTGAAAGATTGGTGGATGATTATATGAGTGACAGCATCCAAGTAGGCATACATATACTGGCAGGAAAAAGAGGCAATTTGGATGCCCTTGCACAAACTGGCTTTATTTTACCTAAGTTGCCCCCCCTCCAGTGTGTACTACGAAGGAGTGTTTAGTGCAGCTGGTAACCTTGTCAGTGATCGGCGCAGGAGTTTACTTCCACAAAATGTGGAGAAGATGATGTTCATCAAAATGAATTATAAATTCCTCCGGGAAGACCTTGCCCACCAATTGCCTCCAGAAAGTACACAGGGACCTGTGATGGTGGATTCCAGTGGGGACAAATTAATGCTCTGTGAGGATTAGGATGTACACACTGAAATGGGTGAGGAATCGGTTGATGAGGTTGACATCTTCCCTCTGTGGAGCCAATTTGTGCAAGGAGAGATTAATTGCTTCATTTTTGGTGGGGACCAAACAAACCAGTCATTTCAGCCACAGTCATGTGGCAGACCCTGTCGCTGAAATGATTGGTTTGTTAAAGTGTGCATATCCTGTTTATACAACATAAGTGTGGGTAGGAGGGCCCAAGGACAATTCCATATTGCATCTCTTTTTCTTCATTGCATCATGTGCTGTTTGGGGACTAGTTTTTTTAAGTGCCATCCTGTGTGCCACTGCAGTGCCACTCCTAGATGGGCCAGGTGTTTGTGCCACACACTTGTGTCGCTTAGCTTAGTCATACAGTTACCTCATTGCATCTCTTTTTCTTCTTTGAACAATGTGCTGTTTGGGGCCTAGTTTTTTTAAGTGCCATCCTGTCTGCCACTGCAGTTCCACTCCTATATGTGCCAGGTGTTTGTGCCACACACTTGTGTTGCTTAGCTTTGTCATACAGCTACCTCATTGCACCTCTTTTACTTCTTTGCATGATGTGATTTTGGAGGCCTAGTTTTTTTAAGTGCCATCCTGTCTGCAACTGCAGTGCCACTCCTAGATGGGCCAGGTGTATGTGCCGCACACTTGTGTTGCTTTGCTTAGTCATACAGCCACCTTGGTGCAACCTTTTGTCCTAAAAACAATAGTGTGAGGTGTGCATAATAGACTGGAAATGAGTGAAAATGAATGTTATTGAGGTTAATAATACAATAGGATCAAAAGTAACCCCAAATTCTGTAATTGTAGCTGTTTTTATGTTTTTTAAAAAAATCATCCTGATCCAAAAATAAAACACGGATGGGTGATTTTGGCAAAACCAACCCAAAACCAAAACATGAGCGGGGAATTAGAACCAAAACACAAAACAAGAAAAGTCCCCACCACACATCTCTAGTTATAAATATCTTCTTTGTATTATTTTAAAGAGTATGACAGGGTAGGCACTTCCCATAGCATTGGGTTTCTCTGGGACCAATCTTGTCATGCGCCTTATGTCCATATTGAAAATAATGGAGGGGGGAATTCTCTCTCTAGCAGAGGGCATCAAAAAGTCTAGTTTTGGCTCTGCACATACAATATATGATAGAACAACCCCCAAATGTTTGTGCACCATAAATATAATGCATTTATAAATATAACACTGTATTGTTAGAGTCAAACCATCTTTGTACTCTGTATTGTAATAAAATCATAACAATTAAATATATAAATACCAGTGGGAAGTCCAGGTGATCACTAATGCTTGTCCGATTCATTTCTGTGTAGAGTGACCGGAAGTTAACTTGTCTTTTATGGCAAAGCTCTGTTCAGAAAAAGTAGCAGGTTTTTTTTTGTCAAGTGTCAGATTGCCTACATGGAATGAAAAGGACATATGGCGTAATTTAGACCTGATCGTAGTAGCAAATTTGTTAGCATTTGGGCAAAACCATATGCACTGCAGGGGGAGCAGATATAACATGTGCATAGAGAGTTAGATGTATTAATAATTTAATGATAGGCCTTAAACATTTGGTGTGTCTGTGTCATGTCTTTTGTTTTATATTTTTTACAGGTGGCTTAATGTCCGGGAAGGCTGGTATTTGTTTTTCAAAGAGAGACATCATGTAAAGGCAGGCTTTCAAAGACTGTATGCCACCTGTAAAAAACAATATTATTTTACCATGAACTGATTGTCCTTGTGGAGGGGAGACCCTATTTTTTTGGCAGGATCCCTAGCCATGGCCTAACTAGTTTGGGGCTGGTTGCCATTTAGGCTTGGGAACACCACACTGTGTGTCCCAGCTATAGCATAGTCCCACTGACTCATTAGTTAAGCTTGGTGCTGATTATTGTAAAGAGGGGGAACGGCATGCTTTCCCCCCCCACTATTTCCAGTAATAGCCTATGCTCAGAAGTCCAGAACCAATTATAGATTTTGGGGGTGACCACATATTTTTCTGTTTTTAACAATTTCATACATTTTACACTAACAAAGCTTAAACAGATTCATTTGTTCTGTGGAGGTCTTAAAACAGTCTTAATTGCCACAGTCAGGTCTATTGTTTAGGCAGGTTTGCATCATTTTAGTGTCAGTTTTTGAGCAGATTTCAAAATGATACTTAGAAAATCTCTTGTTTCTACGAGTAATTGTCTACAATAATTGATAGTTTCTCTGATATTCTTAAGAGTTCTAAAGTCAGGTTTTTAGTTGTTTTGTTGTTGGTTTTGACTTTATTAAATTATTGGTTTGCAAAATAAATGTAAAAGCACCAAAAACACAAAATCTATTAGTAAATATACCCCAAAGTCTTCTGAAGAAAATTTGGTCTTATTTGTGTGGGTACTACATAAAATAAAATAATCATTGATATTGATGTTGGAATGTGATGAGTGCAAATGTGAAAAAATTACCTTAATACCTGGGTAAGAAAACTTTTAGAATATTTGCTTGTTTCTTGAAACTATGAAGGATCTTTTACATTTTGAAATGTGACAACACAATCTGAAATAACTTTTCATCATATCCAAATCAACATGAATAATGACAGTATTTTTTGTCATTCCAAGCTACATGTTAATCTAACATAATATAGCATTGAAAAATGTTCAAATAGATCATGGTATGTTTCTGGTTGAAAAGATATCTGCAGTTATCATTTAAAAAAATATTGAATTCATTAATATTTTTCAGTATGAATGCATTTAAAGAACAAGCATTATTAATGTAAAAATATATCAGTAAAATGTTTACAGATGTGTCCTCACACAACTCTGCTTTTTGCACCATATAGCATATTGTATGTAATACCAGTATCATTATACAGGGTACAAGTGTATTGCACTTTTGTTGCATTAGTGATGTACATAACCTACATATTCTGTGTAAAATAATGTGTGATGGGATGCTAGGTGCTGAATAGCTGCAAATTCTGTGGCATGCCAAGCAGAGATTTTTGGAGTGATTTGAGGAAAAGTGTATATGAACTAGAGATGAGTGGGTTCGTTTCTCAGAGATCCGAATTGCCCCTCCCAAACTTCACGATCCGAGCCAGGAACTGAGTCAGGCTCAGGACTTCCCCCCAGACTCGGATCCCATAATGAGGCAAAATGTCATCATCCCACTCTCAGATTCTTGCGGGTTTGGGATTCCATATAAAGAGCCATGCATCGCCGCCATTTTCACTCTGGACTTGGAGAGTGAGGGAGGCAGACCACTGCCTCTCTGTGGGTGGTGGCATCAGGTGGGGTCAGTGTGTACTCTCTAGGGGTGCTGTCCTGTCACTGTGGTGTACCTGTTATGTTAGGGGTGCTGACCTGGCCATCACTGGTCTTTCATGTGCTGTTAGGGTTGCTGCAGCTGTACATATGTATTGATGTCCTTTCTGTCACTGTGCTGTACAGGGGCACTGTCCTCCTGTATGCTGTAAAAATACGGGGTTGCTGGCCCTGTCTTGTTTGCTGTAAAAATTCAGGGGTGCTGTGAAAATAAATGTACAATGGCCCTGTCTTGTATGCTGTAAAAATTCAGGGATGCAGTGAAAATAAATGTACACTGGCCCTGTCTTGTATGCTGTAAAAATATAGGGGTGCAGTGAAAATAAATGTATACTGGTCCTGCCTTGTTTGCTGTACAAATACAGGTGTGCAGTAAAAATAAATGTACACTGGCCCTGTCTTTTATGCTGTAAAAATTCAGGGGTGCAGTGAAAATAAATGTACACTGGCCTTGTCTTGTACACTGTAAAAATTCAGGGGTGCAGTGAAAATAAATGTACACTGGTCCTGTCTTGTATGCTGTAAAAATTCAGGGGTGCAGGGAAAATAAATGTGCACTGGCCCTGTCTTTTATGCTGTCAAATTTCAGGGGTGCTGTTGTTAAAATAAAAGTACAGTGGCCCTGTCATGTATGCTTTATAAATTCAGGGGTGCTGTTGTTAAAATAAAAGTACACTGACCCTGTCCTGTATGCTGTAAAAAATATAGGAGGGCTGTTGATAAAATAAATGTACACTGGCCCTGTCTTGTATTCTGTAAAAATACAGAGGTGCTGTTGTTAAAATAAAAGTACACTGGCCCTATCCTGTATGCTGTAAAAATACAGGGGTGCTGTGAATACTGTATAAAGTGGTGCTGGCCATGTCTTGTATGCTGTCAAATTACGGGAGTATTGTGAAAGTACAGGGGTGCTGGCACTGTCCTGTGTGCTGTAGAAATACAGTGGTGCTGTGAAAATAAAGGTACACTGGCCCTGTCATGTTTGCTGAAAAAATACAGGGGTGCCATGAATATAATGGGGTGCTGGCACTGTCCTGTATGCTGTAAAAATACAGGGGTGCTGTGAAAATAAAGGTACGCTGGCCCTGTCATGTATGCTTAAAAAATACAGATGTGCTGTGAATATAATGGGGTGCTGGCTCTGTCTTGTATGCTGTAAAATTACAGGGGAGTTGTGAAAACACAGGGGTGCTGGTACTATCCTGTATGCTGTAAAAATACAGGGGTGCTGTGAAACTAAAGGGGCACTGTTCTGTGTGCTGTAATAATAAAGGGGTGCTGTCCTATGAAATGGAGAACAAACATTTGGAAGAAAAAATAGTGAAAGATTAGGAACCACTTCCAGTACCTAGTGCTACTGCTGAAGCTGCTGCTGCCACCAGTCATGATATTGACAATGCAATTTCATCAGCGTTGTCTGCTAAGGCCAGTGCCCAATGTCATAGAGGGCATGTAAAAACCAAGAAGCAAAAATGAATAACAAAACTAAAATAAAAAATTATCTTATAAAAAACATAAAATTGAAAATATGCCATTCACAACACAATGTGGCAAGGAAAGGCTAAGATCTTGGCCTGTGTTCAGGACTGGTGGTTCAGCTTCTCATGTAGATGGAAGATCTCCATCTCGAAAACATAAAAAAAGCTTGTTAAAGCACAATAACTTCAACTGTGCATTCAGAGATATCACAAATCCTCAAGGAAAGTGCACAACACTGTTTGGGAAGAGGAGGCTACTAGCACCATTTGCATGCCCTCTGCAAGTGCTGGGATTAGCACCACCAGTCCAGTTGCTGATATTGACATTGAGGATGTCACTGTAGAAGTACACCAGGATGATGAGGATATTGGTGTAGCTGGTGCAGAAGAGGAAGTTGACGATGAGGATTCTGATGGTGATGTGGTTTGTTTGACCAAGGCACTAGTGGAGACAGTTGTTGTCCATGGGATGAAAAAGCCTTTGTCATGCCTGGGCAAAATACCAAAAAGGACACCTCTTTGGTGTGGAATTATTTCTTCACAAATCCAGACAACAGGTATCAAGCCACGTGTTGCCTTTGTCAATCCATAATAAGTAGGGGTAAGGACGTTAACCACCTAGGAACATCCTCCCTTATATGTCACATGCAACACATTCCTCATAAGTCATTGTCAAATTCAGAAACTTTGGCTAAGAGTGTAAGCAGTCCACTGACACCTAAATGATATTGTTTGTTTGAATATTATTTCTCTGTGAGGATGAGGATGCAAACACTTAAGGGGGGAGGTTACTTGTTTCTTTTTTGTGGGTGCCTAAACAAAGCAATAATTTCAGCCACAGTCATGTGACAGACCCTGTGGCTGAAATTATTGGTTTGTTAAAGTTTGCATCTTCTGTTTATACAACATAAGGGTGGGTGAGAGGGCCGAAGGACAATTCCATTTTGCACATCTTTTCTTTTTCTGCCTCATCAATCCAGTGGTGCTGCCCTATATGGGGTGCTGCTCCTCTGCCCTATCAGTCCAGGAGTGCTACCCCACTGTCTTTTAAGTGCAGGGGTGCTGTTGCCTGTCTGCTGTGCTGTGTAATTCTCCAGGGGTGCTGCCTATGCTGTATAAGTCCGGCGGTGCTGCCGTATAATTCATGGGGTGCTTCTGTATTTGATCGTAGGTTTAAATTAAAGCCTGGAGCAGAATATAAAACAAGCTTCAACATGACAAACAGATTTATGAAAACATACAGCCGCAAAGGTGGAAATGGAAATTGCAATTTTGAAGAAGTGTTTTCCAATTAGACCACATTTCTGGCCAAAGTCAGTCAGACTCGGAAGAGACAGAATCATAATCTAGCGCAACTCCTGGATAGGTAAAAGATAGATTTTCTGCCAGAGTATTAGAGAGGTTTCTTCTCAATTTTTTTTAATGTTAGGGACTTACTAAAATGATTGGCTACAATTAGTCAACATTAATTTTGATTTAATAATAATATTCCACATTTTGGGATTATATATGTGCAAGACGTGCATTTGTTGTACAGGGTTCTTTTCCTAAGTGCTGTGTAGGGTTATTGCAAGACCTTGTGGTGTTAGAAGAACAGAGTTTCAGTGATCTGTCATTGCATCAGCTTTCCGTTGCACTGCAGCACTAGATGGACCAGGAGCTCCTGTGAGGCACAAACAGTTACTCAGTAAGGCCCTTAATGCAGTCTCATGGTGGCTTACAGCAAGGAAGATGTCTGGCTTGCCAGGCTGAGGCATGCTGTGGGCACAGAGGTTAGCATTGCTTCCTCCCACAGTCCTACTTATAGTATGAAATTAGTTTCTACTGTAGAGTGGTAAGCTCCACTAGGGTAGGCACTTAGGGTAGGCACTCGTGCTTAGTACTTTACCGAACCTACCCGAAATCAACTCAGCTGCTGTAGGGGCTCAGGAGGGGCTGCTAAAACATCTACGAGGCTGCTTTATTTAAAAAAAAATATGAATAAATTAAACAAGACACACAGGTATGCTCACATGCGTGTAACTGAGATACATTTTCATGAGTGTAACTGGGTGCTGTGAAAAATGAAAATAAGGAATCTGCATCAAAATATGTATATAAAAATGCAATAAAAAAATGGAAAAAAAGAAACCCACGAGATTTTCATAAAATAAGTCTCTATTCTCTATGGAGGGGAAAATATCCAATATTGATCCTGTGGTATACATCAGTTTATTTGCATCCCAACATTAAATCAAAGATTATCGCATTCCCTGAAAATGGAGAAGGGGGTACAAATTCCGAGACATTGGCCCCTAGTTTTTCAGTATGTCTAGTAATGTGGTAGTTATATATTTGCTTGGTTGAAAATCTTTCCATTCTACACCAATATAGGAGTGGAGATGAAAGCCTGTGTGTTGTTTCCTGATTGCGTGTTCCCCTCTAATTTTTAATCACCTTCTTGACACTGTCCTCTTCCTCTTGCCTCTTCTCATAATGTGAAAAGTAATCAAAGAAGGAGATGGTATGTTTGTAGCTAGCTATAATTTGGAGAACTTGGCAAGCTTTTTCCAGGGGGACAACCTGTTGCTGAAATGATAGGTTTTATTAAACTGTGCATGTCCTGTTTAAACAACATAAGTGAGGGTGGGAGGGCCCAAGGTAAATTCCATCTTCCACCTCTTTTTTCCTTTGCTTTATATGCTCTTTGGGGTCTAGTTTTAAAACTGCCATCCTGTCTGCCACTGCAGTGCCGCTCCTAGATGGGCCAGGTGTTTGTGCCGCCCAATTGTGTCATTTAGCTTAGTTATCCAGCTACCTCGATGTAACCTTTTGGCCTAAAAACAATATTGTTAGGGGTTCAGAAAAGACTGGAAATTAATGTTATTGAGGTTAATAATACCGTAGGATCAAAAATACCCCTGAATTCTGTGATTTTAGCTGTTTTTATATTCTCTTTTTTTTTTTTTATCCAGATCCAACACCAATACCCCAAAAGGGTTGTTTTGGCAAACCAATCCAGATCTAAAACATAAATGGAGATCCTGATCCAAAACCAAAACACAAACCCAAAAAGTGTCCGCCTTACATCTTTAATGTGAACACATCTGTATATCAACTGTTGCTTCTTTTTAATCTGATGTCATGAAGTAAAGTTAGATAATGATTTATTGTTTAAATTATATTAGAATGAAAATAATTCTAGGTGCATATCACAGGGATGTTGCAGTATGTAGCAAAGTCTTACCATTATTAAAATAAATTTTAGATTAAAAATCCAAGGTTAACAACTGGGTTAAGATTTCCTGCAGTTACTGATAATATGAAAAATGTAGCGCTTAGGCAAAAGGTGACAAAATCATCAGATTCTGCTCCAGGTGACCTCGATTTTATAAAAGCAACCAAGGATATAAAATGAACTGCACTAGAAAATCATTTTTAAATATCCTGAAGGTAAGAATATTTGTCTTAAGACAAAAAGAAAATAAATAAAAGTATTGGAAACAGAAAAATAAATAACTTTTGGTGTTGTTTTGGATTAAATGAAATATTTATCTTGATATCAATCGTTATGATCAGTTAAACAATAGAAATAGAAAACCTAGTATTAAAATGTAATCATTTGAAATTTAAAGTAGTAGAAACTGTTGTTCTTGTACCATGCTGACTTAGCAAAGAAACTATTTTATAACATATAACATTATATATAATACTAATAAACTATTTACTTCCCATGTAAATCTATGTCTTCTTATTTCAGACTACACTATAGTCACTACATACCCCATGACATAAATACATAAACACACTCAAAATACAACCACAAGCACAGAATATCACATACACAATCAAACGATTCAAACACTACACAACCCACCCCAAAACACAACAGACCTCCACCCTGTTTTCCTCCCCCCCTACACTGATACCACAGAATGAGTTTATTGTAATCCAGCCATTTTGCCCCCTTCTCCCACACAACACCATCAAAACACCAATGCATGACTAGTCTAGTTACTACTTTTGCCTAAAACTACACACATTATCAGTAGGGGGGTGTATCGGACCATTTTTCGGGTTTTGTGTTTTGGTTTTGGATCTGGATCTCCTTCGTGTTTTGCCAAAACCACATCTGCGAGTTTTCATTTTGGATCTGGATTTTTTATTCAAAAAATTCATCAAACCAGCTAAAATAACATAATTTGGGGGTGATTTTGTTACTATAGTACTATTAACCTCAATAACATTCATTTCCACTCATTTCCAGACTTTATACACACCTCACAGCTCACAATATTGTTTTAATCCAGTTTAGGCCAAAAGGTTGCAAAGAGGTAGCTGAACGGAGCAGCAGCAGCCCCTGGATGTATGTACTGGGAGGACAAAATATAAAAAAATGTATTTAAAAAAGACGCATTAGGCAAAGGTTCAAGATTTCAGTTCACAAAAAGACGATTAAGGCAAAGAAGAATAAAAAAGACAATATTTTAGATTTAATTTATTTTAATTTCAATTTATTTAAATTTAATTTATTTTAATTTTTTTAGAATCAAATTCTTAATTTCCTCAAAGATACCTTCGATATGCAGAACGTTCACTACATGAGTATGAAGAGTTTATTTATATTCATTTAATTAAAATGTATCTAATATCTAATTATTATTATTAATAATATTAATTTTAATTATTTTCAATATGGTGATAAGAAGAGTTATGAAAATAGAAAAATAAGTTATAATAAGAATATGAGCTACAGACACAACACCCTAAAATGGACGGAGCACACCTGGATGTATTCTGGGAGGATACAGCACAAAATCGGAAAAAACAAATTGTCTTTTATTTTGGGTTCTCTGACAGAACACCCCTAGTTGTATGGAGCAGCTGCAGTTCCTGTATATATACTGGGATGACACAGCACAAAATAGTAATTTAAATCAAGATATATATACTCATTTTATATCAAACACTGCGGTTACAGTGTCGCACAAATGAGTCAAAAATATGTAGAAGTATTTTTTTTAAATCACAGACTGGAGGTTACAGTGTCGCACAAATTAATCAGACATATATATATAATAATTACACACTGTGGTTGACTACACCGACAGCGTAACACAATGCGTTTATGAGTAGTAAATAATAGATTGTGGTCTGACCGGCATTGTCACAGTACTTATGACAATAAAATAAAAATTGTATAGTACACTGGGGACAGAACAAACAAAAAACATATTTTTTTATAATTATTATTTTAGGCTTTTTAATTTTAGCTTTTATTATTTTTATTTTAACTGGGGCAGAGCAGCTGGATGGAGGGACAAATCACCCCTTTCAGATATAGCAGACAGAGCACCCCTTTCAAATACATAACAGAAATATATTTTTGGCTTTGGATCAGTAGCAGATAAAGCAGTAGTTTACGGCAGTAATAGTAGTCGTCACTGTGTGATGCACCAATAGAAATATAATTTTTGCTTTGGATCACACACAGATATATAGCAGTAGTGTTTGGCAGTACCAGTAGTCATCACTGACACACCAATAGAAACATATTTTTTTGCCCTGGATCACACACAGAGGATACATAGCAGTAGCATAGAGCAGCTTCGGTACTAGTAGTCAGAGTGACGCTCCAATAGAAATATTTTTTTGCTTTTAATCAAACACAGAGGATATATAGAAGTAGTGTATGGCAGCCACTGTACTAGTAGTCTGCCGAGTGAGGAAAAAAAATTGGTGCATCTTCTTTCAACTGTTCCAGGTCATCTCAGTCCCACAGTAGAATGTATCTTGAGCAGTGGTGCAAGTAGAAAAAATGTCTTACAGGTACTGTGTGTGCACGCCGAAGGCACGTGCACCCCAAAAATGGGTGTGGCCAAAAGCCACACGGGGTGTGGCCAATGAAAATGGGGGTGTGATACACATATGGGGGGAGGGGCAGATACACATATGACCCCAATAGTGCCAGATACACATTGCCCCACAGTGCCAGATATACATTGCCCCACAGTGCCAGATATACATTGCCCCACAGTGCCAGATACACATTGCCTCACTGTGCCAGATACACAAATGCCCCCAGAATGCCAGATATACATTGCCCCCACTGTGCCAGATGCACAAATGACCCCATAGTGCCAGATACACTAATACCCCCACAGTGCCAGATACACAAATGCCCCCACTGTGCCAGATACACATTGCCCCCACTGTGCCAGATACACAATTCTCCAATGTGCCAGATACACAATGCCCCACTGTGCCAGATATACATTGCCTCCACAGTGCCAGATACACATTGCCCCACAGTGCCAGATACACATTGCCCCACTGTGCCAGATATACAATGCCCCACTGTGCCAGATATACAATGCCTCACAGTGCCAGATAAACAATGCCTCCACAGTGCTAGATATACATAACCTCACTCAGGATGCTCCACGTCCCCTCCAACTGATGTGCTCCCTGCTCCACCTCCGACTTCTCCTAACGCGCGCGGCTCAAGCAGCCTCAGTTGGCCACAGCCACCCAGCCATCCCCCCTCTGCGCCCACCGCCGCCCTAGCCACAGGAATGTGATGATGTCACGATCACGCTCCCAGCAGACTGGGTAGGGGAGGCGCACAGCGGCAGCAGCGGTACCCAACCGTCCACAGCAACTGGTGAGTGCTGCGCACATCAACACTGTGAGCGGCGGCCCGGTGGAAATTTTAGGGAGTATTCTTGACATTATAGAAATTTTCTCTCAAGTTTCAGAGACCAAGTTTCCTACACACTCTTGCTCCCCCACTATGGAAGCTTCTTTGTTTCAACAGAGTGAAGGCAGATACAGTATATTATCAAATCCCCATAGTGAGGGGACAGGAGGGAGAAACTAGTTATAACTAGGGTGCACACAACCCAACTAACATTTGAATGTACAGCCGATTAAAATTTGTATTCTAAGCTCCACTGTGTTGATGTTATCCAATAGGGGTTTTGATGTCCACCTATAACTAATAATGTAAATAAAGAAAAGATCATTTATGTCATACTGGGACTAAAAATTTCCTTTATTATTTGACAAGTGAAGTATTAAAATCTGAAAAATGTGAAAAAGAATAAAGAAAACACAGTGAATAAAGATTAAAAACAATAGCGTATGTGTCCATTCCTTTGTATATTGTGCATGTCAAATTATTCACATAGTGACTATATAAACTGTTGTAACAGCATTGGTTCAGTAATTCTGATCTGTGATTGTCACATCAATCAGGTAAGTTGTGAAAAAATATAACGCTGATATCCTACAGTGAGGCAATGTTGCAATACACTGTTGGTTCGTAATGATACAAAAGAGTAACATATATATCAAGATGTTGCATTGCTGATTTTGCTGCAACTGTTACTAAGCTAAGAGTAAATACTGTCCATTTACTGGTACTGTAACATGGCTCAGTGTTCCAATACAATAGCAAATGAAAATAGCATGAAGCAACAGTCTAATTTTGCTGAGATGCTGCAGTATAAATATATTGCCACTAATAAGTGGCCGAAGATGGATGCATGTGCAGATATTATATCTCGGTGGTAAATGATATGTTATTGAGATGACATTCATTCACTACTATATTAGTCAAAAAATTTAAATAGTGTAACATTAGAATGAGATATAATTTAAATCTCAAGCAATCTGATGATATAGCAATAGCACTTAAATAATAATCGATATGCAGCAACAGTATAAATGCAATCTCTCCTTGCACATAAACAATGTATATAGGCCCTCATTCCGAGTTGTTCGCTCGCTAGCTGCTTTTAGCAGCATTGCACACGCTAAGCCGCCGCCCTCTGGGAGTGTATCTTAGCATAGCAGAATTGCGAACGAAAGATTAGCAGAATTGCGAATAGAAATTTCTTAGCAGTTTCTGAGTAGCTCCAGACTTACTCAGCCATTGCGATCAGTTCAGTCAGTTTCGTTCCTGGTTTGACGTCACAAACACACCCAGCGTTCGCCCAGACACTCCACCGTTTCTTCAGACACCCCCGCGTTTTTCCCAGAAATGCCAGCGTTTTTTCGCACACGCCCAGAAAACGGAAAGTTTCCACCCAGAAACGCCCACTTCCTGTCAATCACAGTACGATCACCAGAACGATGAAAAAACCTTGTTATGCCGTAAGTAAAATACCTAACTTCTGTGTAAAATAACTAAGTGCATGCACTCTGCGAACCTTGCGCATGCGCAGTAAGCGACTAATCGCAATATAGCTAAAATCGGCAACGAGCGAACAACTCGGAATGACCCCCATAGGTATATAATTTTAATAGTGTATTGCAGATCAGCAGGTACAAACTAGTAATCAATATTTTGTGGACCATGTAAATATGTGAATATTCTTTATTAATGAATATTATAGTGGCTCTAACTGGACAGTGATGGTCCCGTCAAATCATTCCAATAAAGTTGTTATCTATACACACTGTAATCGTACAGTGGTGATGTGAGTTTATGGTGTTATAAATACATGGGGAGATTATTCCTGTTCTTTTGGTGAAGGGAGATTTCGGTGTGACCTCCGACGCTTAATCCCAGTGGCATATGGAGAACGGTCTCTGGGCCATATGTAATGCCACCCAAGTGCAGCGGCCATGCCGGATGCCATCCGAACTCAGACATATTTTAAAGGGGCAATCACTTACAAGGCAAAACCATGCCTTGTAAGTGATTGCCTCTTAATAAAAATACGTCGGCCAGCATCCCGCACGGCTGCAGATCTTGGGTGGAATTACATCCAGCCCTCCATCTATTGTTGGAGTGCCCAGCACCTGATTTAAGACTGTTCGTTATGCAAATCCAGTGATAAATCTCAGCATTCCAGGGTTCAAGCTGACAAATCACCCTGTGTTATTTCAATCAATCTAGACTTTATTACTCCTAGTAAGTTTGTGCTAAAGATACTCGTATTTATGATTGGGGTCCTGTAATGAGGGGCCCAAAACTCAAGTTTGGGAACCAGCAGAGGACAGTCAAGTCTCTCATCACTGGAGAGGTATTCATTTCTAAAGGTCCTGGAGGGGTCTCGAGAGCCAGTAATCCAGAAGTGGTTTTGAATGCCAGTACTTCAGTATGGATTTCGAGTCCCAGTATCCAGGAGGGGTCTTGAGTGTCAATACTCCAGGAGGGGTCTTGAATGCCAGTACCCCAGGAGTGGTCTTGAGTGCCAGTACCCCAGGAGGGTTCTTGAGTGACCATACTCCAGAAAGGGTCTTGAGCGCAAATACCCCAGAAGGGCAGTCTACTTCTGCCTTTGCCTCACAGCCTGAGGACATTTCTGCCCTGGCTTCACAGCCTGAGAATGCTTCTTCCCTGGCCTCATGACCGATGAACATTTCTGCCCTGGCCTCACTGCCTGAAGATGTTTCTGCCCTGGTCTCACAGACTGAGGATACCACTGACCTTGCCTCTAGGCATAAAGACTCCATTGCCCTTGCCTCCAGTTATGAGGATGCCACTGCCCTTGCATCAGGGCATGAGGAGGTTACCACTGTGCAGATGCCTGCCCTGCCCATGCCTGCCTTAGCTGATGGTCTGTCATCAGGATTGGAGGCCAATGCTTTAGTTGATGGTCTGTCCCCTGGAACGGTAGTTAATGTTTCAGCCAATGACTTGACGCCAGGTGGGGTTGCTAATGTCTCTGCTGATGGCTTGTCCCCAGGAGAGGTAGCCAATGTTTCAACTGATGGCTTGACCCCATGCAGGGAAGATGATATCTAGATTCTATAAGGGAAATCTGATGTCTTTGTTGATGCTATAATCCCAGGAAGGGTAGCCGATGACCTGTATCCAAAAGGGTTATCCAGTACTGAAGCCCCAGGAGAGGCATCTGATCCTGTAGCCCTAGAAGGGGCAGCTGACTCAAGTTTAAGCATGGAACATAGTACCTCAGAGTGGATTTCCAGGTTAAACACAGCTTTACAAGACTTTACCAAAGATTCCTCAAAGCACAATCTAACCTCACCTGTTAGTTCTACTTTCAATAAAAATCTCCAGTCTGATACTCTAGGAAACATTTTCTTTAAAGGAGATCTATCTCAATTACGTGCCCTTGCTCACCAATATCTCACTAACAAATTAGACTCATCTATCATCCTCACTCCTGCCAATGCTATTGATAATTTCCTCAGTGCCTTCATAGGGAAAGCCTTGGACTTGGCTAAGCCTTCCATCAAGTCCAAGGATCAAGATCCATTGCTCACTGATCTTTCTGCCTTCATTAAAGCAGTACAACAATGATTCACCCCAAACTCAGACTTTTCAAAACCATCGGAAGGTTCAGATTCTGTTATGTCCAGTTCAAGTCAAAATCTGCTTGTCCCGGTCTCTAAACCCAATCTAACTGTTCCTATTAAAAATATCTCATGCCTTGCTGGTCCTAAGGAGAAATTTCCTGCCCTGCTGGTATCAGGGAAGAACCTTAAATCTTGTCAGTACTTCACATCTTGTCGGTCCTAAAAAAATGGTCTTTCTTCTGTTAAACCTGAAGGGAAACTCCAGTCTATTGACACAGATCAAGATCCTAATGATGGAAAGCTAGAGCAACATTGAGAACTGTTACTTCAATGTGAGGAATTAGCTCCATGCTTTCCTTTTTCTGCTGAGAAAATTATTTTCTTGTGCATGGCTTTCAAGGGGGAGGCTTTGTAATGGTTTAATACACTCATTCTGTCTAACAATCCTGTTCTTCAAAACTTGGGAGCTTTCAGTAATACCATTATTGAAAGAGTTGGTGGTCCTGAGCTACGTCTGTCCAAATCTTTTGGAAATCCTATCTTGTCAGCTAAAGAAGCACCTATTAATGAGGTCAGAACACTTATGATGGGTCAACACATCAACAACTCTACATCATACAAAGCTTTCAGCAATTTCAAACTAAAAAAATACCAATACCAACAAAATGCAATACTGTTGGGTGTGTTTCTTTGTCTTGTGATAATTCTGATCTTTTGTCTGCCCAGTCTGTTAAGTATTCTGTGCCTGTGAAGAAAGCGATGGTTTTATCATGTGATATTGATTCCAATTCGGATTGTGACTCTGCAGCTGGAAAAGCTCTATTACTGGAGGAACCTGTAAGATATGACAATGTCTTAATGCTTCCAGTGGTAAAACCCAAACGGTCCTGTAAGAAGAAGCATCATCAGAAAACTTGAACTTGCCTTTTCTGAGTGCTTTATTAGTAATACTTTTTGTTTCCATTAGTCCTCTCATGGTGTCCGAAGTCGACCCTGATGGGGGAGTGGTACTGTTATGATTCTGTTGCTGTTGCATGTAAGCTGATACATTCCCTTTATTCATAATGTACCTGTGTCAGCTGACATAAGCAACCTGTCATAATCTGCATTTCATTGTGTGTTCCCTATTTGTCTTAGGTCCTGTGTGTACGTGGCAGCGCTGCAGCTGTATAGTATTTATCATTAGCTTGACAATCCCAGACCAGCACTTCCCATTGATTCAGTGAACTGTTAAAAGGCACTTAGGGGGTAATTCAGATTTGTTTGCAGCAGCAAATGTGTTAGCAGTTGGGCAAAACCATGTGCACTGCAGATGTGCCAGATATAACATTTGCAGAGAGAGCTAGGTTTGGGTGGTTTATATTGTTTCTGTGCAGGTTAAATATTGGCTGCTTTAGTTTTACACTGCAATTTAGATTTGAGTTTGAACACACCACACCCAAATCTAACTTTCTCATGTTATATCTGCCCCCCTGCAGTGCACATTGTTTTCCCCAACTACTAACAAATTTGCTGCTGCTATCAACTCTGAATTACCCCCATAGCCCAGCTCTCCAGTGCCTGTTATATTATTTAGTACCTGAACTATCTGGTTCTCCTTTTTCCTGAGTCTTAGTTTGGATTCATGCTGGAAGCCTTGTTTGCCGGTCCCTGTCTTTCTGCAGCTCCATGCTCTGCATGTCTGTGCTCTTAATGATTACCTAGTTAAGTATTGCTGATCATCTGCTATGACTTGTGTCTATAGAAAGTTACACCATCAAGTCAAGTACTCTGTGCATTCCCTGATTACTGCCTGTGTCTTGGGATGATCTCAAGTAACACCATTTAGCTAAGTACATTGTGCATCCATTTATTACTGTGGACTTTTCCCTATGTTCTGTGGACTTCTCATGCTACTACCACTGCAAGACCTATTACTTGGACATGTACACTGTACTTTAATGAAGTATCTGTATACTACATCTTTACTGTGGATGGTCATTACTCATAGCAAATGATACTGAGTATAACTTCCCGATTGCAACCAAGCTCTAATACAAATATATGGATATTCACTCATAAGCTGTATTTACCTGTGTTTAGTGTTTTGCTGCATTATATAACGCTCACTGCTTCTTTGGTTTGAACTCCATTCAAAGTCTGCACACCATTACTCTAATTGATTCCAGCTGCTCCATGCCCAAGAGTTCTAAACCCCTCCAGTATTCTGTTATATCCTGGTTAACTACTTCAGTATATACTGTACTTCTGTCTTGTATTCACCTGCCAGACATTATATGCAGATGAATCCTAACACCTAGTTACACTCATAAGAAACAAAATGCAGTAGAAAAAAATCAGGTACTGTATCATTATCAACAAAAAGAAATCCAAAATACTTAAAGATAAATCTAGAATCATCCACAATGAAAAAGATATCTTCAGTAATTAATAACTCTGTATACATAGCCAAATCTAGCATAAAACCAGCAAATACAATTATATAAAAAAAATGAAACTCACTTACTAGGATTACATGTCTAAAATCTACAGCATACAAGTAACAACCACTGCCCCTACGACAGTTAAAACACTCACTGTCCACCACAGACAGATTTTGACACCTTCTTCATCAAACATTACATAGAGAAAAAGAAGACACCAAGCACTACGAAAGAATAGCAAGACAATCACTTGAACAAGGATGGATTAACACAGCCAAATGAACCAAAGATCACCATCACCTCCAACCACAACCTACCTCACCACTCCCCATTCATCCACATACTTACAACATCCACACACTCACCAAGACACAGTTACAATAATATTGGGTACCTCATTTTTGTTAGATGTGGAGGCAGGATTCTACACATGCAACCAAATGTACCCAATATCAAACAAACTTAAACAAAAACAAGACCAACAAGACAATAATGCAGTGGTGAGCTATGCAACAATCCCACCATAACCTCGGACCCCAACACTGCACTAGCCCACAAGGGCATTTTCAACCTCAGAAACCCCACACTAACAGAGGAGAACATATCACTATTGAACAAAGGACTTAAATTTGCCCCCAATACCAGCCTCAACAAATTCAAAATATACTTAGACCTTAACAGATTTGTAAGGAAACAATAAATACGTTATGTCCAATTCCAAAAAACAACATTCACCAACCACCACCACTACCACAGTTCCATATGGGTTACCGGCAGCCAACACTCAAAGTTAAGATCTCTTTAAATTCTACCCTAGTATCTTCAAGGGACACTTCAGTTACATTTGAGAAACTGGTTGTAAGTGACATCAACAATTACAAATAAATAACATAAAGCTATGCCAAAGTTACAAGAAAACTACAATCTTATTACCAAACCTGCACACAAAGGAGAGTGGTTAATATCATTTGACAACACTGACTACATAACAAAGTCACACAGGAAAAAGATTCTGCAATGTAACAAATTCATATAAGTTGACACACAAAACTGGTCAACCTACATAAAACAGGGCTACAGGATGGTATCATCACCATATTATAAAACACAGCTTCATATATACACAGCACACCCAGTCATCCTTTTTTACCAATCTAAAATAAAAAAATAAAAAAAACCACAAAACTTACTGGTAGACCCGTCATATAAAGTATAAATTCCATCACAGCAAATCTCTCACAATGGGGGTAATTCCAAGTTGATCGCAGCAGGAAATTTTTTAGCAGATGGGCAAAAACATGTGCACTGCAGGGGGGGCAGATATAACATTTGCAGAGAGAGTTAGATTTGGGTGGGTTATTTTATTTCTGTGCAGGGTAAATACTGGCTGCTTTATTTTTACACTGCAGTTTAGATTGCAGATTGAACTCACCACACCCAAATCTATCTCTCTCTGCACATGTTATATCTGCCTCCCCTGCAGTGCACATGGTTTTGCCCAACTGCTAAAAAATTTCCTGCTGCGATCAACTTGGAATTACCCCCAATATATAGATCACTTCCTACACCACTCACCTCCTGATTGTTGCATCTGATTAAATAGCACGGAACTACCTTACTTGGACATTTCATAAACCATCCATTTTACCAACAAATGCTTGTATCTATATTATTGGAATTTTGTTTTTCATCCACAGCTGCACCAATGCAATCTTACCTACAAACACCTAAAAAAATCTTACAGAACCACCATTGCTTCTTAAACCTCACAATCTTTTCATTACATACGGTCCAAATACATCTCAACACCAACTTTATCTACACTTCTGATTAATTTCATTCTAAATCTACACCCATTGAGCCGACACTACTTTTCAAATCTGCATTTCTGCAATTCTTTAACTTTGAATTCCTTACAGCCTCCACTCCTACTTCCACTTTCCCTCAACCTATTTACCAACTAACTAACACTATGTCAAGGCTTTCTTATACTCCCCACATTACTCAGTGTCTACCTAATCATGCATCTTTATCCTTCCCCCCTAGTCTCCTACACCTCCTGCTCCCTCCCCTCCTCTGTCTCCCCTCCATCTCTCTGTATACTTTTCCCTCCTTTCCTGTTAACCCACTTTCACTCACGTCTACCCCATGGTCCTGCTACCCCACAACTCAGCCCTGCTCCCTCTCTCCCTTCCCTGTCACCTCCCCACACCCCCTTCCACATCACACTGACCTCCCTCCCTACCCACCTCCTGCAGTTTCCCCTCCTAGCTCTGGCACCCGCACCATCACTACTCTCTCATCATCCCTGCACTCAAAGTTAATCTCTCCTCATCGCTTCAGCAACCCTGATAATCTCATTCACATCTCTCCCACAAACTCATACCCCCTATCCTGTGCCCTGTGGAATGCCAGATCTGTTTGTAACAAACTTGTCCCCACTCATGACCTTTTCATTTCCAACTCCCTCCACCTACTAGCCATTACTAAAACTTGGATTACGCCCTCTGACACTACTTCTCCTGCTGCTCTCCCTGCTGGGGGCCTCGCATTCACACACACACCCGGACCTGGGGGTCGCCATGGAGGTGGTGTTGGGGTCCTTTTACCTTCTAGTTACTCCTACCAACTCATACCACCAGAACCATCCCTTACATTCTCTACATTTGAGGTCCATGCCATACGCCTCTTCCAACCAGTCCATCTTAGAGTAGCTGTCATTTACCGCCCCCCTGGCGTTGCTTCCAAATTCATCGACAACTTTGCTTCCTGGCTTCCTCACTTCCTCTCTTCTGACATTCCTTCCATTATCCCTGGTGATTTCAACATCCCTATTGACATCCCCACACAATCCCCTGCCTCTAAACTCCTTAACCTCACCTCTTCACTTGGTCTCTCCCTGTGGACCTCCTCACCCTCCCATGTGAATGGGAGCTCACTGGATCTGGTCTTCACTCACCGCTGTGATATTTCTGATTTTTCAAATTCCCCATTTCCCCTCTCTGACCACCACCTGCTCTCCTTTAACCTATCTCTCTCGACTTCCCCATCTCTACCTCCCAAGGCTACCATAACTAAGCGTAACATTGAGGCTATTGACACCACATTCCTTTCCTCCCTGTTTGACTCACTTCTCTCTCCTATTCTCAATCTCTCATGCCCTGAACAAGCCACTTCCATATACAATGCATCCCTTACTTCTGCTCTTGACTCTGTTGCTCCACCAACCACTATTCACCCTCGCAAATTAACACCTCAACCCTGGCACACCAAATGCACCAGATATCTGCAAAAATGCTCACATACTGCTGAGCGACACTGGAGGAAATCACGCTCTAAGGCAGACTTCCTCCATTTCAAACTTATGCTCTCATCCTTCAGTGCTGCCCTTTCTCTTGCTAAACAGTCATACTTCAAGAACCTCATCTCCTCCCAGTCTTCAAACCCCCGGAGCCTTTTTGCCACTCTCAACTCACTCCTCTGCCCACCACCACCTTGTCTCCCTTCCTCACTCTCTGCTCTTGACTTTGCCACTTACTTCACATCCAAAATTGACTCCATACGTAAGGACATCACATCACACCAGACCATCAGTAGCCAGCTTTCCCCCATCCCTTACCACCCCTCCCCATCCCTCCCACCTACTCTGACCTCTTTCTCCCATGCAACTGGAGAGGAAGTCATAGCCCTCATTCATTCCTGTCCCCTCACCACCTCCCCACTTGACCCTATCCCCTCCCGCCTCCTCCGCTACCTCTCTCCTTCTGCTTGTTCCCACCTTTCCCACCTTCTCAATCTCTCCCTCTCATCAGGCACTGTCCCCTCTGCCTTCAAGCATGCACTCATCTCTCCTATTCTTAAAAAAACCTACCCTTGATCCAAACCCTCTCTCCAACTACCGACTTATCTCTCTCCTCCCTTTTGCCTCCAAACTCCTTGAGCGTATTGTCTACAACCGCCTTACTGCCTTTCTTTCCTCACATTCACTACTTGACCCATTCCAGTCTGGCTTCCGTCCTCTCCACTCCACTGAAACTGCCCTTACAAAAGTATGCAATGACCTCCATGCTGCTAAATCTAAGGGACACTACTCTCTACTTATTCTACTTGATCTCTCTGCTGCTTTTGACACTGTGGACCATCCTCTCCTACTGCAAATCCTTCACTCCATTGGTCTGCGCGACACTGCCCTCTCTTGGCTGTCTTCCTACCTCTCTGACCATTCATTCTCTGTCTCTTCTCATGACTTCACCTCCCCCTCACTTCCACTAACTGTAGGTGTACCCCAAGGTTCTGTCCTTGGTCCTCTCCTCTTCTCTCTCTATGCGTCCTCACTAGGTAAGCTCATGAGTTCTTTTGGTTTCCAATATCATCTCTATGCTGATGACACCAAAATCTATCTTTCCTCTCCAGACCTCTCCCCTGCTCTCCTCACTCGTATCTCCAACTGTCTCTCTGCTACCTCTTCCTGGATGTCCCAGCGCTTTCTTAAACTTAACATGTCTAAGACCGAACTGATCATCTTTCCTCCCTCCCGCATAACCTCACCTCCTACAATCTCATTATCTATTGATGGCACTACTATCTCCTCTAGCCCCCAAGTGCGCTGTCTTGGAGTAATCCTTGACTCCTCCCTCTCCTTCAAACCACACATTCAGCACCTCTCACAAACCTGCCGTTTTTATCTAAAAAATATTTTCTGGATCAGACCCTTTCTGACCTAGGATGCTACTAAGACTCTTATCCACTCACTGGTCATCTCCAGACTGGATTACTGTAATCTCCTCCTGACTGGCATTCCTGACAAACACCTCTCTCCACTCCAATCTATCCTCAATGCTGCTGCCCGGCTCATTTTCCTCACCAAACGCACTACATCTACCTCTCCTCTCTTACTAGACCTTCACTGGCTCCTCTTCCCTTTCAGAATCCATTTCAAGCTTCTCACACTCGCTTACAAAGCCCTCACCCACTCCTCTCCCATCTACATCTCTGAACTTATCTCCCTTTACATTCCCACACGTCCTCTTCGTTCTGCTAATGCACGACGACTTTCCTGCCTACGGATCACCTCCTCCCACTCCTACCTCCAAGATTTTTCACGTGCTGCACCACTTCTCTGGAATTCCATACCTCTCCCCCTCATACTCTCCACCTCTCTACAAAACGTCAAATGGGCTCTCAAGACCCACTTCTTCACCAAACCCAGCCAAATCTCATCCTAACCCTCTGTTCTACACTCTCCATGTACCCCATCTGTGTCACCCCTGTCTGTCTACCCCTCCCCTTTACAATGTAAGCTCTCACGAGCAGGGCCCTCTTCCCTCATGTGCTTATCCTTTCTTACTTTAATAATCTTCAACTGCATCAACTCCAGCAGTCTTCTGCCACCTGATACTTATTCCAGTGTCATCTGCTGATGTAACTATGTTTATTTACCCTGTACTTGTCCTATACTGTCATCAACTGTAAGTTGCTGTTTTCCTGTTTGATTATTCATGTACTCTGTAATTGGGCGCTGCGGAACCCTTGTGGCGCCATATAAATAAAGGATAATAATAAATAATAATAATAATAATAATAATAATATGTCAAGTAACAAAACTCATGCCTTCAGCAGCCTAGACACCCTCAAATTATTTGATAAAGTCACATGGGACACAGACTATTGGCTCACTAGTTGCTACAGTACATCACATCACTTTATACCATCAATTATCACAGAGAGAGTTTTGACATCAGTAGTCACTACCTTCACTAACACACTTAATTTGCCATAATGTAAATGTTGTTCATACTTGCAAGCATAGAATACATGCTCATACACAATTACTACTGGTTGGATGGTATCTTCTACCCTCAAAAGACTGGGATAGCGGTTGCAACCTGGTTTGCCCCATTTGTGCAACCTCTTCATGAGCAGAGTGGAAGACACACATATCTGTTCTCAGCATAATTAGTAGGCATAACTGGTCTTATGGACAAGGTACATAGCCATCATCTGTATTTGGAAAGTAACACAATCCACAATTACTGAATTAATCACATATCTCAATGATAAAAAAAGTCAGCAAAATAGGCACTGAATATAAAGTATAATTATTTGAGTATAAAACACACAAACAGGACAATTACAATAAATGTTACCTGCATTACACAATATAACACCAGCAATACTTACATCAGGAGAATCAGCAACAAATTCTGGCACATTCTTCTCAAGGACTACATACTGTACTTGCAATTATACTACCCAACAAACCAAAAATTATCTATAGGAAGGTTCCTAATATTAAAAATCAGTTAATCAATAGTTATTCTACTACCATCACTGATAAACATCATTAGCACGGGCAAGCACGACCACTGTGGCACATGCATCAACTGAAGAACACTAAACTACATAAGCATGAAAGCCACAACTTTCTTCACTTTAACCAAAATGGCCAGAATCTACCATATAAAATTTAAAAGCAGCAACATCATCTTTTTACTAGAATTCCTCCACAACCATCAATATGTAGGCAGGACCATCAGACCTCTAAGAGTGAGAATCATGGAACACATCCAACTGTTATTTGACCATCCTTAAGCACCAATCACCACCAGCAGCAACTCCACCTACCAGATGAGCAAGACACCATGGGCCCATGGGATCAATACTTTTTAGAAAGCTTCCATCTGTCCAAAAGTAAAATAAGGACCCCTCAGGGAAGAGCTGCACTTCAGACTAGAGAGTCACCAGGCGCTCATAAGGACCACAACAGCATATGCAACTTACAGCTGCCCATGTACTAGTAGCTTATCTGAGTATTCCTACAATTGTGGGATGCTGCTACTGTTTTTTCTGTACTACGCACAACTGCATACACCCTAAAGTGCTCTAGATAAAACATTGAGTCTGTGTTGGGGGAATTTTGCTTATTTTTTTCTTGTGTTGATTAACCCCACCCTGACATGCACTTGTGATGAGCCTACAAATTGATTTGAGCAACTACCATTTTGTGTATAACTATTCTGAAAAGCTTGGATAGGATCAGTAATTGGAAGGTATGCTGATCCTTGTAATGCTATATTGGAGGCCATTGGATGGCCTCCAGGTAAGTTAATTCTCTAGTTAGAAATACTTAAATATATGAGGCAAAGTAGGTACTATTATCATATTACATAGGACCACCAAAGCAGAGATGCCTTGGTATCACTGTTGGCTTACTATATGCTTTCAAATGTATGTAACTGAGATCTCTGCATTCTATATTATTGCACAGGATGTACATATATTTTACTGGCCTATGTGCAGTGTGCCTGGGAAAGTTTTTTTTTCTTGACAACATTGAGTCTAACAGATCTCTGGTCTACCAGGGAACATGAGCTGGTCAAGAACCACACAGTAAATGTGTATTAACTATACCTCCCACCAGAGTGCACATCTTTTTAAGTGGTACTATACAGAAGCCCTCACTATACAACATGGGTGTTCCCTACAAGTGCACACCTGTTTATGTTACCCACAGCATATTTAGAGAAGCACTGTGACCTCTCACTAACAATGTGTTTACTTTCCACCATAATCTGTCTCCTTCACATTTCACACCACACTCAAATCACATTGTACCCCTAAACATACACAAACTCCAAGCACAACCATAAACACAGGTAATCACTTATACAGTATAAACTTCTCAAAGACTACACACACAGGCAATGTCCACTTGCATACTAACAGGAAATGTCCAATTTTTATCCATGCCTCCAAAGATATGTAAATGCTATTTTAAATGAATACAGTATTTTGAATAATGGTCTGGGGTTTTTATTAAATGAATAAATTATATTGTGTAAATATAAAATCTGTTTATTTGATTTTTGTATTATAAATACTTTATACAGGTTGAGTATCCCTTATCCAAAATGCTTGGGACCAGTAGTATTTTTGATAACGGATTATTAGGTATTTTGGAATAATTGCATACCATAATGAGGTATCATGGTGATGGGACCTAAATCTAAGCACATAATTAATTTATGTTTCATATACACTTTATACACACAGCCTGAAGGTAATTTTAGCCAATATTTTGTATAACTTTTTGCATAAAACAAAGTGTGTGTACATTCACACAATTCATTTATGTTTCATATACACCTTATACACACAGCCTGAAAGTCATTTAATACAATATTTTTAATAACTTTGTGTATTAAACAAAGTTTGTGTACTTTGAGCCATCAGAAAACAAAAGTTTCACTATTTCACTCTCACTCAAAAAATTCCGTATTTTGGAATATTCCGTATTTCTGAATATTTGGATATGGGATACTCAACCTGTATTTGTGTCATGCTGCACTGTATTTTTTCTCTTTCCTACTTTTTGGTGTAGAAGATTTGTCAATTTCTCTATTAAGCTGCAACAGAATGAACAAATACTGAGTGCATGTGATTCAGCTATTTTTACAATTAAGTAACTAATTGGTGGTCAATAAGTAATTGAAAAAGTATATACAGTATTTTGTTTATTATTTGATTTCTCTTTATCTAATTTTATGATTTAGATAAAATCAGTAAACAATTAACATCATAATAATGTAGAAATTTAGAAAATAAGAAAGAGTTCACAAACTTTCTAGAACTACAGTACAATACTTTGATTTCAGTCAACTGTATGGTGTCCAGTCAATACATACAGTACAAAACATAATGAAATAACATTTTGTGTGACTTTATTTTTTTATTTTTTTGCTTTTTGTTTGGTGGGAGTGCAAAAATGTGAACTAATTATGAAGTTATTAAGAACAAAGGGGGTAATTCCAAGTTGATCGCAGCAGGAAATTTTTTAGCAGATGGGCAAAAACATGTGCAATGCAGGTGTGGCAGATATAACATTTGCAGAGAGAGTTAGATTTGGGTGGGTTATTTTATTTCTGTGCAGGGTAAATACTGGCTGCTTTATTTTTACACTGCAAATTAGATTGCAGATTGAACACACCACACCCAAATCTAACTCTCTCTGCACATGTTAAATCTGCCTCCCCTGCAGTGCACATGGTTTTGCCCAATTGCTAACAGAATTCCTGCTGCGATCAACTTGGAATTACCCCCCAAGATGTTTATTGTACCTACTGGGTCACATATCTGAGAAGCCTAGTTTCAACATTTGCTAGATGCAAACAAATAGGTATGACTTGGTTTCTTGCATCTATACAAAATGTTAATTCTCCTTACTGTATTTGCTTAAAGCAAATAACAATATACAAACAATTTCGGTGGCTTAAGATATATAGGTAGTTATGTGTCTGACTACCTATCTACCAGTATTTTAATTTCTTACATCATTTATGATTAGTCAAAACTTTATTTTCAAAGATGCATATTTTATCATATTTTTTTCCAAAAACAGGATTCATAAGAGTGTTATATTACTGTTTACTCAATTTATGCATATTACTAAGTAACTGTTCACCATAGGAACATGTCCAACATTGGTATTTAAATAACATTGCAAGGCAATTTTGACTATATTGTGTACAATCTAGTTTTCTGTGTGCACCTTTACACCAACTCTGCAATACATTTCTCACTCTCCCTCTTTACATATTTTTGAGACTGTGTATATGTATATATATAGCTTGCAAATGAATGGGCGGCACTCTCCGGGCTTTTTCAAATTTCCATAGCGTCCTTTATTCCTACGTTACGTTTCGGGCTCTCGCCCATCGTCAGGGACAATCATACATGGGGAGCAGCCTGTGGCATGCCACTTCTTGGAATTTAAGCATGGGATGGCCACGTTCAAGCATAGGATCATAGACCATGTTCCAGCATCACAGCGAGGTGGCAATAGGGGTAAACAGCTCCTACAACTGGAATCTATGTGGATCCATAGGCTAAACACTTTAAAACCAGGAGGGTTAAATGAAAGCCTTGGTTTGATTAATTTTTTATGAATTTAGAGTAGACAGTGAGCTATAGGTACAGTAGGAGTTTTAGGTTTCCTATATGTGTCCTAAAATTATGTTAGAGAAGTTCCAGTAATGGTAACTATAGCTAGGTCAAAAATACAAGGATGTAATTGTGGTGGAGTTGATGATCGCCTGGGAGATTAGCACAGGCTGCCTGAATATATTTTTTAACTGGGGTTGCACTCTTATGATGCATTTCTATGATGTTTTTTTTAATGAGGTTCGTTTAATGTGTATTGACCTGCAAGGTGCAGGGGTTAACAGTCTTGTTCGATCATCTATCTGCACGTACGTAGTTCCCTGTTTGTCAGGGATCGTCTGAATTGTATGTTTTACATAGTCACTGTATTGGTTTTAACCTATTATAATATGTATTTTTAATATAATAATGTCCCTAGTGGACCTGATGCACTAAAACACTGTATGATCGAGTCTGATAACCCTGCATGTGTTTTGTTTTTGTTGTTGTAACCAGGGTCACCATGGTAACGCGGCCCGGCCGGGCGCCGTGACGTCACTTCCGCATCATGTGGTCTGCATCATGTGATGCGCTGTGGACGCCGGGCTGAGAGCGCGGGAGACGCGGCCGTGAATGACGCTGGCGGGGAAACTGGTTAGGGGGGTAAGTTCATTGTTATAAATTTGTTGGTTTGACACTGTACACTTGTCCTGAAGACGGGGAGGTGGTCCCCGAAACGTTGGCCGTACTGATTACACTGCATTGAAGTTTTCACAAGTCTTCTGAGTGACGCCTCTTATTCTTCATCTGTGTATATATATATATATATATATATATATAATGAATATACAAATTTCACATGCTCTAGCCTGTCTAATATCTACTAATGTACTATTTGCAGCATGGGAGAGCATACATTTATCTAAATAATCTATTTAACAAAACCATTGCATAAATCATTTGATATGGTTTTGTTGCTTCTGTAAAAGTATCACAGACCTAGTTTTGTTGCTTCTGCAAAAGTATCACATACCAAATGAAACTGTAACTGTTTTGTAGTTTCTTATTTAGCAAAGGATAGGGATGTATCAAACACATTTAAATGTGATTGCTTATCATTCTTAATGAAAATTCTTGCACCCCATCTTCATGCTTCTGGTCAATTGTGTCTAAAAAATAATAGTTAAAACAAACAAATTAGTTATTATTAATGTCATTAATGTTATTATTTTACCACATAAAAGAAATTCCCTGTAAAAATACCCCCTTCCCCTTTGCATTGACAAAACAGCCACAGCACTATGCAGCTTGTGTTGTAGCCATTTAAAACAAGCAAACCATGTATGGTACCAGTGTAAGCTATTAGGGTCAAGCCTTTCCATTGAGCATGATACATTTTTTTTTACATTTAGCAGCCTCCAGCAAAACCTATGTGAGTTGATTTTGCGATCAATGGGCAAGATGTAATGATGCCCAAATTCGATGGCTGTGAGGGATGCCAGCTGAACACGGATTTTTTTTAAAAGGGCAATCACTTAGATGGCATGGTTTTGCATTGTAAGTGATATCACCTTTAAAAAAAATGTCCATGTTTCTCCAGCAATCCACATGACCGCTGAACTTAGGTGTCATTGCATCCGACCCAATATCGCCTTATTACATCCTGAGGACACTTCATTTTCTTGGGTGATTTCAAGCAAAAACTCTGTAACTAAAGATACCCTATAAATTGTATACCTTTGAGAACTATTGTCTACAGTACCAGTTACTAAAGAAAGAACATCACTGCAGTGCTTCATGGGAGTATACAGTGTGTTGGTCTTTTAAGAGTATGAAGACAAATATTAACTTGGCTATGCTATATTACAATATTATCTAAAAATTAACAATTGTGGCCAAGCAAAAGAAAATTTTTTAGGATGAAACAATAAGAATATCAGAAAAACAAATAAATTGAAGATAAAAATATAGATTTTATGAATGCAAACAGATCATATTTTTCATTAAGACCTTAAGGTTAGAACGTTCCCAATCACTCCATCGAACATCCTTGCTTCAATTCAGCATTTTAAAAAGATCACCTCCTCTAGGACCTCTATTAACCCTTTGAAAAGCAAATGCCTTGAAAAGGTTGCATTTGTTGATATGTTGAATTTTTAAATGTCTAGGTACTGTACAGTGTGATATTTAAGTATGAATCTTGTATTGTGGATAAATTCTATAATATGTTTAAAAAAAAGTTTGTCAGAAAAAGAACAAATCTCTTAAGTCATATGGGAAAACTCAGGAGAAAGAAATGAGTAAAAATAACAGCTTTTGTTTGTTGTCAGCTAAGGGCTTGGGCAAACTAACAAAGTTATAAGAAGACTTACAAATCTTTACACTAAACAGATGGCTGATCTGGAGGAAACATGAACACAAGGACATAATTGTGATCAATGCATTTAATCTACTGTAGTATACTTTTACTATGGACGTATTATACAACTAACAAAATTGACATATGTGTTCATACTTTATTTCTTTTTTTAATAATTGGGAACCATAAACATATATTGTTGCTTCAACCTCTGAAAATAATAATTACAAAGTATTTAGCAATATGATATAAGTTGTATTAAGAGAAAATGTCTATTTTGATTAACAGAGATGGCTTGATTGTGTTCACAATTTAAAAAGAGATTCCACTTAGTTAGACAAAAAATAGCATTTTGGAATCAATACACAGAGACATTGTAATTTAAGAAATGCCACTGTTGAGAACTTACAGTATGTATTAATTTAAACTAGAGATGTGAAGTACTCAGATATGTAAAAAATGCACACAAATTTTACATATTTGAGTACTTCCATGCCCAGGCTTGGGGTTTTTTTCCCCCACCATGTTTGAATTCCAAAATGAGGCAAAACATCATCTTGCATGTTTTGAATTTGATAAAGGTTCTGCCCTTGTGGTTAGGTGCAATTTCACACAGGACACCAGAGGGTTAGTGTGGGTTGTGAGCTGTAGCACTACAGTAAGTCAGTGTCAGTGAAGGGCTGTAGAGTGCAACAATGCACTGATTTGACAGATTGTGTAGGGCTGTGGGCTGCCTATAGCATTAATAAGACTGTGTCAGTGACGGACTGTGGGGTGCAAGCACTACTGTGGTACTACTGTTTTGGCTGTTTCAAACTGTGAAGGGCTGTGGGGTGCAGCACTAAGGACTGTGTCAGTGAAGGGCTGTGGAATGCAAGTACTACTGTAGCACTCCTGCTGTTGCTGTGTCAGACTGTGAAGGGCTGTGGGGTGCAGCACTAAGGACTGTGTCAGTGAAGGGCTGTGGAATGCAAGTACTACTGTAGCACTCCTGCTGTTTCTGTGTCAGACTGTGAAGGGCTGTGGAGTGCCTGCAGCACTAAGAAGACTGAGTCAGTGAAGGGCTTTGGGGTGCAAGCACTACTGTTACACTACTACTGTAGCTGTGTCAGACTGTGTAGGACTGTGGGGTGCAGCACTAAGGACTGTGTCAGTAAAGTGCTGTGGGGTGCAAGCACTACTGTGGCACTACTGTTGTGGCTATGTCAGACTATGAAAGGCTGTTAAAAATCTAAAATAAAACTGTTCAAAATAGTGTTCATTAGCTGCCAGTGTGCCACCATCAATGTAAGTGTAGTGAGTTACAGCAGTGTGTTTAAAAAAAAAAGTGTTTGTTGTGTAGGTATTGTGTTATGTGCCAGTGTTCCACCATTACTATAAGCACAGGTAGTCGCAGCAGTGTGTAAAAAAAAAAATATATAGATATGGATCAGACGATAAAAGACCAGGAGCAGCAGTCCAGTTCTAGTGCTGCTGCTGCCAGTCATGATAGTCCTTCAACATTTACTAAATGTGGTCCAAGGAACACAAAGTTTAAAAAAGGACACATGAAATCAAAATACTTCACTATGTTATAGAAAACATCATCTCTAATAATAAAGAGAATGTTTACTGACAAATTTTTTTACAATTGTTTCAATGCCATACACCACAATCAGTGACAAGTAAAGGCTCAGGCCATGGCCTTTGATTGAAAGTGGTGTCCTTCTAGTGCTACTGCAGTAACTGCGAGTAAATGCAACACACTTCTGCAAATATACTTGTCTGGCTGATGCTGAAACTGCCTTTGGGATGGCCAGGACACTTTGTTCTTCTCTTTATGACTCTTCTCTGTGATGATATTTGTAGAGCAATGCTATTTAAAAAAAAATACAGAACATTTTCCTACAAAAAATGTAATGCATATACATTTGATAAAACAATGAGGGTCAGCCAATGTACAATGTACCATTAGCGAAGCAGACAAGCAACTTTACTTTGTATATGACTAATGTAAAACCTTTTGCAGATGGCTGAGTTGCAATGGATTTATTGAAGAAAAAAAATAAACCTGCCTTTTTTCATTAACAATGATAAAGGTAATATTTTTCTTTTTTCCAAACCCAACCAAGTTACAGGTTGGGCTACAAAAAGAAAATTGGCTGTGTGGACACTTATACAGTATATGAAAATTAGACTGATTGCCATTTCCAGGCCAACACAAAACACACATTACTATTAGTAAACACTATGCATAATTTGGAAAAAATAAAAAAAATTCCAAGCCAAATCTGCAAGCACACAGAGCACATTAAACTAACACGAGAAAGGCTAGCTCTAGCATATTACTCATACTGTTCTTGTGGGGAATCTGTGTCCTACAAATGGAGTGCCTGAACCACTTCTGGGGAATTATGGCCCCCAGTGACTCTTCATACTCCAGCCACTCCTGCTGGAAGGAGGAGCCAGTGCTTCTCTGCCTATTCAGCCTGGACTCTGTAGCCATCTTGCGCTTCACATAATGTTTTATGTCACTGAAGCACTTTTTTACCACCTCCAGAGTGTGCTTCAGTGTTTCGGAGCAGTTGACATCCTCCATGATCTGGTGCCACAGAGTAGACTTCTTCCGGCTACTGGTCCTGGAGGAATACTGACCAAAGATGTAGTCAAAATGGTTCATTACTCTCTTGAACAAGAACACATTTTCCTCATAAGTAAAGTACACACTGAGCCCACTGTTTGTCTTGCCAACAGCCACAGACACCTCATCATCATCCTCATCTTCCTCCTGCCTCTCTGTCAGCCACAGGCTGCTGCACAGACTCCTCCTCCACATCTGACCCAATCTCCTCAGATTTTTGGGGGGTGTCCCGCACCCTAGACCTAAACCCTGAGATTGTTAGGGATCTGCAGTACAGTGGTGTCCCATGATGGGGGCTGCAGGCTTAAATGCATTGATCAATACATGAACTAAAACTCCACTGGTTTTTATTGATATGCAAAAAGCCATATATTACAAATTGTATTATTATTATTTAGTAATGTTTGTATAGTGTACCGGCACCCGTTCTCTTCCCATCTCCTCAGTCCTCCTGCTCCCACTCTCCTCTTCTATCACAACAAAAAACACTCAACTTTGTAAATCAAACAAAAAATAAACCCCTTCATGACAACCTCTGCCACACACACACACACACACACACACACACACACACACACACACACACACACACACACACCACACACCAACACCACAGACACTCACATATAATAACAAGACAAAACGTAACAGACACAGGACAAAAAAAAAGACACACTTTAAAAATGACCAAAACAACACAACAAAACAAGACAACTTACTATATCAGGCAACAATCACAAAATATATCAAACACTTTCCTCTAAAACAGCTGTGCAACAACCTCAACCACACTCCACCACAAATGACATCAATGCACATGTTCCGAGTGGTTTGTAGGTGTATTTATAACAATATCGTTATGATACTGTAGCAGGTGCGCTTTCTGAGCAATCGGAATGTGTTGCAGTAATTTGTCGCATTATGGCAACTTGTGGTGCAAATGAAAGTGTGACTTGTGGGATTTGAGGTGTGACTTGTGGTGCAAATTGAGGCATAATTGGCTTGGTGTTGGCATGCATCTTCAAAGGCATATCACTGTGAACTATAGTGCATTCAAATGTGATATAGGAAGTGACAAACATGCAAGTGAAAATGCTTGTTTCTAAATGTGAGCTTTTTGTTCCAGCAATTAGGGCCCTCATTCCGAGTTGTTCACTCGCTAGCTGCTTTTAGCAGCATTGCAAACACTAGGCCACCGCCCTCTGGGAGTGTATCTTAGCTTAGCAGAATTGCTAAAGAAAGGTTAGCAGGTCTGCTATTAAATATTTCCCTGCAGTTTCTGAGTAGCTCCAGACCTACTCCTAAATTGCTATCACTGCAGACTCTTTGTTTCCTGGTTTGACATCACAAACACGCCCTGCGTTTGGCCAGCCACTCCCCCGTTTCCCCAGCCACTCCTGCGTTTTCGTCTGGCACGCCGGCATTTTTTAGCACACTCCCGGAAAACGCTCAGTTACCACCCAGAAACACCCACTTCCTGTAAATCACTCACCGATCAGCAGAGCGACTGAAAAGCGTTGCACAGCCCTGTGTAAAATTGCATAGTTTTGTGTGAAAGTACTTTGGGCGTGCGCCCTGCGGCCCATACGCATGCACAGAATTGCCGTTTTTTTAGCCTGATCGCAATTCTGCTAAAAACGGCAGCGAGCGAACAACTCAGAATGACCACCTAGGGGCGGTAAAGGGGCAATTAAGGGTGATTAGCAAATTTCTCCCTGATAGTTGCCATTTGCTCAGTAGTAAGCATGCTTATTTCCCCCTTAATTAAAAAATAATATATAAAATTATGAAATTCCTTATTAAAGGTAGCCTAAAATGTACTTTTATCTATTTTATGGAAAGAATACCAATATCTGGGGAGACCACTGGAAATATCCACAATAGCTTTTTTCACAGTGTTCCAAGATAATTCATATTCAGCTTTAGTCCTACTTACAATTGCATTTTTGTGACCTTACTGTGATAAAAAACATCCTATTTGTCAAATAATAGTTTGACAAACCACATGATAAACTGCTGCAGAAACATTCTAAAAGTGACATGATTTTGACATATTTATGGACTCAAGCAAATATTATTTGAGCTACAGTAGTCACCTGTAGAAATAAATGCACTTCTTGAAACAAACAGCCGCAACACTAAGCAACATGTGTTGATTGCCAATTAAATAGGGGAACAAACAGCGTACTGCCCAGGACTGGGTGTGGTATGCAAGGTTGACCACACTTAGGTTGACAGTGTCTAGGTCGACCATTGTTGGTTGAGGGTAAGTAGGTCAACATGGTTTCTAGGTCAACAGGGACTCTAGGTCGACATGTACTAGGTTGACATTACATAAGCTCGACATGAGTTTTTGCACTTTTTTTGCTGTTGTTTTCTCAGTACAGTGACCGGGATCCCTAATTAGTGCACCGTTTCACCTCACATGGCTTGCTTCGCTCGCCATGCTTTGGGCAAGGTGCCTCGCTCTACTACCACTGTGCTCGGCGCACGTTACCATTTCCCAATTGTACTCCACGTGTATTGTAAAGTATGAAAAAGTAAAAAAAATGGAAAAAAAGTGGAAAACTCATGTCGACCTTTTGTTATGTTGAACTAGAATATGTCGACCTAGAATTCCTGTTTACCTAGAAACTATGTCGACCTACTTACTGTCGACCAATAGTGGTCAACCTAGACAGTGTCAACCTAAGTATTGTAGGCCTAGAGACCGAATACACCACAGGCTACAAAGGCTAGATTATTTTGATATTTCAAAACAGAAAGAACCTATAAACTTCCATCCCAATGCTGAATACAGAAGTTATTGGCCACTGTAGTACAGTAGTTCTTGGCCACTGTTGGACATAGGGCACCACAAGAAACAGTGTAAAATAGATACAATATTGTGTCTCTTCAAGTAAAATGCACTTAAAAGAACAGCTATGTTTTTGTCATTTGTAGAAATAAATGTTCTTTATTTGATCTGCTGTGTAGTTTAAGATATGCTATTGACTGGCTGCATGTTTACTAGCCAGGGTCACTGAAATTCATCCTATTTCATATTGCGTCATAGTTACCTACCCTCCTGCATCTTGTGGGAAACTGCCGGATCACTGTGGAGTCTTCTGCATCCTCACATTATCAATAATGCAAAAAAAACTCACAGACTCCCCTGCCCTGGCAGGATCTGGGTAAGAGGACACTGAACCTCACACCAGTGACAAGCCCTGAGCTCGCTGCTTCCCCACCCACACCCGTATTGCACCACCTGACCAGAAAGCACTTCAGGGAGAAATGAGCTGTCAACCTGACATCATGACTCTTAACATGGGTTCACAGACTGCGCTAGCAGATGTGAGTGTCCTGAGTGCCTGCAGCATACATTAATGAGACGTTGCTTTTCAGTCACTGCACTGGCATTGTGATCTGTGGCCCTCATCAGTACAACAGTCGTGGGAACGTCACCATTTTATAAGGCTAACCCTTCCCATATAAGACAGTAGAAGATGGCTCCATCCTTCCAGCTCCCTAACTATCTCTGCCAGCAGTTTTGTGATATTAAGGTGATAGAGCTCAGGGATCTGTTTAGGCAGTCGGATACCCAAATATGTAATCGCACTCTTTGCCAATTTTAATGCCAATTGTCTACCACAACTTGGGATATGTAATTGTGAGTGTAAGAACAGTCTCTCTGATTTTAACATGTTAACTGTTATCCCGAAACGTCTCCATACTCATTACGTTTGTCAAGTATTTTTTGCAGAGCCTCTGTAGGATTGGCAATGTAGAGTAATACATCATCTGCGAAGGCAGAGATTTTCAATTCAGTTGGTCCTACTTTTATACCACTAAACTCCGGCCAGTCCTGTAAAATTAATAAAGGGGATCAATGCACAAATTAAATAACATGGATAATAGAGGACACCCTTGTCGGGTGCCTCTATACATGGTCAAAGGCTCATTCCTAACCCCATTTACCAGAAGTTTTGTTGTTGGTTCAGTGTAAAAATATTTTAATAAGTTCACAAACAGGGTACCACAATCTCATCTTTCCTAAATAGTAAACATGTGGGACCAGGCCACTGTGTTGAATGCCTTATTTGTATCCAGGCTTAGTATCATACCCTTATTATTATTATTACCTTTAGAGCCAGCTATTACAGCCACTATTGCCATTCTAATACCTCTAACAGAGTGTCTGCCTCTCACAAATCCTGTTTCGATGAGACGTTAACAGAACCAATACTATTAATAGAAATTGATTAACAAATATCTAGTTAATATTTTAAAGTCCAAATTTAAAAGCGATATAGGATGATAAGATTTCACCAATAAGGGATCCCTATCTGGCTTTGATATAAGAGAGGTAGAAGCCTCTGTAAAAGAAGGATAATTGGGTCTTTCTCTTTAATATTCTATTATACAATTCAAGTAAGGTAGGTGTTATTTCTGATTTCAATAATGTATAACAGATACCAGAAAAGCTATCCAGGCCCGGTGATTTGTGAGAGAGCAGACCTTGAATAACCATATGGAGATCTTCTTGCTGATATGTCTTTTGACAATACTGTAAGTCCTTTAATCTTGAGTCAAAATAGGAAGTTGGGCATCTGTTACTATACTATCCAGCAGCAAATCATCCACAGGTACCCCTTGGTAATGTGTATAATAATAACTACAGTATGCATATGAGATAAAATGTCTTTAGTTGCAATAAACGTTTTATTTGTGGCAGGGTCGCTAACTGCCGTCAGAAAGGAACTCTTCGTTCATGGTAGCTAGTAGTCTAGCTAGATGATTGCCCCATTTGTAAAACATTTGCTTCATGTAATACAGTCTCATTCTGGCCTGTGCCGTAAGAAAGGATTCCAGAAGTTGCTTATGTTGTAAACATTCCCCTAAAGTAGATGGTGAGTTATTAGACTGATATATAGTACTCTAAAAGCACTCGTCACTGTCACCTGTAAAATATTATATTGTTGCTTTGTTTTCTTCCAAAGCCGGGATACATATTTTATTATTTGTTATCGCATAACTGCCTTTGACGCCCCCCAGAACAACACAATATCATCCCAGTGGTCAATATTATCATCATGATAATTTGCCCAGGAGTTAACCAGTAATGTTTTGAAATCCTCAGAGTTAGATAAGTAATCTGGGAAGCGCCAAAGGTGGTCAACCGAGGCCAGCAAAGAATGCCACAACTCCATAGTTACTGGAGCATGGTCAGAAACTATTATGTCTGCTATAGTCATGTCTTTCATTTGCACCATTAAAAAGTTAGAGATTAAGAAAAAAATAAATTCTGCAAAGGGAGCTGTGTGCTCTAGATAAGTGTGTATATGTGTGTTCAGTTTCTTGTAGAAGATGCAAAGTGTCACATAGCAAGTGTGTGTTCATGAGATTATGTAGGTGACACCAAGACGAATGACAGGGGTTACATAAGGGGGGAGACTTATTGATTACAGAATCAACCACTGAATTGAAATACCCTGCTAAAATAAGTTCATACGTAGTACGCCTGGCCAATAATTGCGTCACCCTGGAGAAAAAACGGGCCTGTGTATCATTAGGGGCATTGATATTCACCAGTGCATTCTTACGGCCCTTAATATTCACATATATTATCAAGAATTGACCTTCAGTGTCCGCCAATGTGCCTAAGATAGTATATTGTAAGTCCTGAGCAAACAACACTGCCACACCTCTTGACTTGGCCATATAGGAGGCAGACACACAGTCACCTAGACATCGAGCCTTCAGGATGGAACCATCTCCCTACACCCAATGAGTCTCTGGCAACATTACTATATCAGGTTTAAATCTACGCAAATGAGTGATAACTTTTTTCTTTTTATAGGGGTATTTAGTCCATTAACATTCCATGTGAGTAAAGAAAAATGTGGTGGCAAATGGGGCCTATCAAGTACATTTAATGACATAGACAGCAATTAGTTAGCATCATAACAGTCAGGATAATATTTACCATAAAATATACAAAGACCTGACATGACTGAGGATCTAGGTAGACTAGAGGAATGGTCAAGAGTGTGGCAATTACAGTTTAATTCCAAAAAATGCAAAATCATGCACTTGGGTTTCAAAAATCCAAAGCCTAATTATAGTATTAATGGCACTATGCTGGAAACTACTGAGGAAAGGGATCTAGGAGTCACTATTTCAGGTGACTTAAAGACAGGTAAGCAATGTAACAAAGAAATGAGGAAGGCTAGTCAGATGCTTGGCTGCATTGGAAGAGGAATCAGCAGCAGAAAGAAATAAGTAATAATGCCACTGTATAGGTCATTGGTACGGCCTCATCTAGAATACTGTGTTCAATTCTGGAGGCAATATCTTCAAAAGGATATTAATACATTAGAGACTGTACAAAGAAGGGCAACTAAAATGGTGCATGGCCTACATCACAAAACATACCCAGAAAGACTAAAAAATCTCAATATGTATAGTTTGGAGAAGAGAAGTGAAAGGGGGGATATGATATGAACTTTCAAATATATCAAGGGTTTTAACAAAGTCTAGAAGGGAAACATTCTCCAAATGAAGAGACGCAATAGGACATGAGGACATGCACTGAGACTGGAGGGGGGAGGTTTTAGGGAAAATTTGAGGAAAAATTACTTCACAGAAAGGGTAGTGGACTAGTGGAATAGCCTCCCATCAGAGATGGTAGAGCCTAAAACAGTAGATAAATGTAAACATGCATGGGATAGACATAAGGATATCCTTACAAAGAAATAAGGATCAAATAAGTTTTGAGATAAAAATATGGTTAAAAAAGGGCAGACTAGATGGGCCAAGTGGTTCTTATCTGCGTCAAATTCTATGTTTCTATGACCTTAAAGCCCGAGCAGTTGCCTCTCCTCCGCTCCCCAACAATCCTGTTATAAACTCCAGAGACTAAGATACATGTAAAATAGCAGTACATCTGAATCATATGCATTATAACATACTTGTGCTTCATTTTTTGTCATTTTGAAGAAAGTGGTGGAAGTAATCCACCAAAAACCTCAGATGATCTCATCATTTTTCAGATGAGATGCTCCAGAAATAATCTAGAAATTAATTTCCTGAAAGCCCTTTAAAGGTGCTAAACTTCTAGGCCAAGTGAACAAACTAGCTCCAGTAAACTAAACAAAGATTATGGATTGTCCTATCCACAGAAAAATCAAGCATAACCATATTACAGTCACTCTGTATTACAGATTGTGTACTGACAAATATTATTTACATTCAGCTCAGTAAATGGTTTGACATGGCAATAAGAGTGCTTCCAAAGAACATATCCCAAAGCTGGTCCCTCTCAATAGAGAATAGTAAAAGTGAAAAACTCAAAGTTTTTAAAGGTAAAGGGGAAGGGCAGCACTGTACACATCTGAGCCATGTTCCAAGAACACCAGGCTTTCCCTATATGGGTCAATGTAGCCTACATCTCCAGATCAGGAGGTGCAGGTGACCCCGGTTGTCTCTCAATTATGTGAGTTTTTGCCTGTTTTGGGTCAGTAAAATAAACAGACCGGCTATTCTCCAGAATACATAATTTAGCCGGATACATTAGGGCAAACCAGCAGTTTATACACTTTGGAAAATTCCTTTCTTTTCTTTGACACTAGTACCGAAAAATCTTCAAAAATTAATATGGGAACACCCTTCACCCTCAAGGATTGATTTGTATTTTAGGCCACCAAGACCCTCTATTTTGCTCTATAATCATGAAATTTAGCAATGGTCAGTCTGAGTCTATTCCCCTGATCCTGTCTCTCCAGACCGATTCTGTGTGCTTTCTCAATTTATGTGACTGACATCATAAATTCCCAGTGCTCTGGGTATGCGATCACTAATAAATTCTGACAAATGAGGACCCCTTAAAGATTCAGGGATTCCGATAAAATTACATCTAAGGTCTCTGTTCTCCAAATCATCCAACTTTGCGAACACAGGGAGTCATTCCGAGTTGATCGTAGCCCTGCAAAATTTTGCAGGGTTACTATCATGTCCATAGACATGTGGGGGGATGCCCAGCACAGGTCTATCCCACCCCGAATGTCAGTGCCAGCCCCTCCAGCAGAAGTGCAAAAGCATGGCACAGCGGAGATGCTTTTGCACTTTAGGAGTAGCTCCCGGCCAGCGCAGTTTTAGCATGCTGGCCGGGAGCTACTGTTCGCTCCCCAGCCCTCAGTGGCTTTGTGTGATGTCATGCAGCCGCTGCGGCCTGCACGGTCCGGCCACGCCTGCGTTGGCCAGACCGCGCCCATGAAACGGCAGCCAAACACCACCGTTTCATCCCCCGCCCAGCGACAGCCTCTGCCTGTCAATCAGGCAGAGGTGATTGTACTGCAGTGATGGCCTTCGGTTGTCTGGCATGCGCCAGCGCACTGCGGTGCCGGTTCATGCACAGTTCTGACCCAATCGCAGCACTGCAATAAACTGCAGCGTGCGATCGGGTCAGAATGACCCCCATAGATTGAATGGTTTGGTCTCTATGGTCAATAATAGCCTGCATAGTGTGGACAGAGTCCTCATTGTCACTAAGTCTCTGTTCCAGTGTCACTATTCTTGCCGTGTTAGAATCTATTTTCTTGAGTGACGTTTCTAATCTCGTGTGTAGGTCCTCAAATTTTTTGTCAAGTAATGGCATAAGCATACTGATGGCTACTTTAGCATTCTCATCAGGGGTGGGTACAACAGGCGTTTGAGACAGCCTATCCAATACACCTTCCAATGGTTCCACAGATGCAAATGGGGGGTAGAAGGTGAGGCTGGAGCAACTGATTTTCTATGATTCCTAACCATCTCCGCCTCTTATTGTGAATGTGAGGTACGAGCAAATGAGGACTTTTCTAGGTACCTGTCTATGCCCTAGCCAGGGTTATACAGAAGGGAAAAGTGTATGCTATTAAAGACAATCTCTCACATTAATTAAGCGAGCTAGACTTCATTCATGAAAAATGCTGATGTCACATATGAATGGCCCAATAGCCCCAGATGCTATATTCCTACATTTATAATGGTTTCAGATAAAGGCAACACAAAATATTCCCCTTCATGCACCCTGACTCCCATCTAGAACACCTTAGACTGCAATATATGCATCAAAACTCAAAAAGTTGTTTGACAAGAAATGCATTAAGTTTCTAGATTCTTCCTCAAAAGGTTATAAATACCCAAATGAGCTATTAGAAAATATAACAACACCCAGTTGTGTGGCTATTTCCGAAAGCACCACAAGAAGAAGGTACAGTATATCTAGTCAGGTAATTACAGATTAATATACCCCAGTCAATAGTCTGGGACATATAACACTAAAGGTAAGACAGCAGTATATTATCAATATAAAAAGAGTAATTGCGAAGTAAAATAAGGAACACACTGAAAGTACTCTTGCTGCACTTTGTGAGTGCAAATAGGTGAAATGATCAGCACAGTTTAAGCAGTAGTTCCAAATAAACCATAAAGCAGAGAAGTCATGAGACTTTGCAGAAATACTAAAGGATGAACCTATTTTACTGCTCAGATGCGTTATGTGGTCACTTAACAAAGAATAGGGAAGGCTAACACCACAATTAAAATAGTGGCACCCTCTCATATAAAGGAAAATAAGATGTTTAAACCTGAAGTGTGTCATCTAAAACACACACAGTGGGTAAACAATAATGAGGCGATGCTAATGAGTCATCAACTAACACGAGTAGTGAGATCTGACACTAGGTGGCAGCAGTGTAACACAGAGTATGTGCACACATACTGTAGAGGAATGTACGGTATCATACAATGGTAACGAATAGGCTAGGTAATATGGACTTGTGTATTCACAGTGGTTTGTGTCGGATGAGCAGTAAATTCCCAGCAAATTTCATACATCTCTTCTTGTCCAAAAGTAGAGCCTATGGGGGTCATTCCGAGTTGATCGCTCGCTGCTGATTTTCGCAGCGCAGCGATCAGGTGAAAAAATGGCATTTATGCGCATGCGTATGGCCCACAATGGGTACAAAGCTCTTTGTGGTTGTGCTCAGGTTCTAGCGAAGTTTTCCTTCGCACTGTTGGCCGCATTAAGATTTACAGGAAGGGGGTGTTTCTGGGTGTCAACTGACCGTTTTCAGGGAGTGTTTGCAAAAATGCAGGCGTGTGTGAAAAAATGAAGGAGTGGCTGAGCGTTCACTGGTTGGGTGCATGACGTCAAATCCGGACACGAATAGGCTGAAGTGATCGCAACCGCTGAGTAGGTTCAGAGCTACTCAGAAACTGCACAAACTGTTTTTGCAGAGCTCGGCTGCACATGCGTTTGCACTTCTGCTAAGCTAAAATACACTCCCCAGTGGGCGGCAGCATAGCGTTTGCACAGCTGCTAAAAACTGCTAGCGAGCGATCAACTCAGAATGACCACCTATACACATAGACAAATAATTGTTTCAAACAGCAGGCAGAATAGAAAAAGTAGTTGAATAAAATATCAAAGTCCCTGAAAGCCTTGATGCTGGTAGATAGGTATAAAGTGTGCAATAGCAGAGACATAGAGGAAAGGTAAGAGATAAAGAATAAGGGTCAGGGTAGAGGAAACCTAGTGGGGGAAGATGAAGGAAGAAAAAAAAGAGATAGCAAAAGGGAGAAAAAGAAAGAAGGTGAAAACACTCTAGATTGTGAGTTCAGAGACCAGGCTGACTCACCATCCCCAGCCCACTATCACCACCAGTCCTGAGGTGGGGAGTCATGGAGTATAGACAGGCAGCTGCGTTGGGTCAGGCAGAAAGTTAAAATGCAGCTAAGTATGGAAAAAGGACGGTCTGTGTTCAAAAGGGCAGATGTCCTTTAGGGGCGCAGTTCCAAGATACAAGATCCCTATCTGTAGGGTGCCAATTAAGGGGGTGCAGTCAGTGCTCAGCCGCACTACCACCAATGACACCACAGCAGGAGCACCGCCTCTCCACCAGTTACACAAATAGAGCCTGTGGGGAAAGTGGGAAGTTTCCTTGAGTGCCGTAGGGTAAAGGGGTGTCCACCGATGGTTGAAATGTGCTGCTTTTCACCCTATGCAACCCTACCAAGAAGCATAATGAGCCAGAGGCCAGCAAATACAGGTCCGCATCTTCTGTAGTAGGCAATTCACCCTCAGATGGTCCCTCAGTGGAGATGGCGGCTCTTCCCAACACCAATTGTCAGCAGCAGATCCAGCCACCCACCCGGCAGGGCAACCAAGCGATCCTGCAAGGATGCAGAGGGGGCACCATGCAGCTCCAGCCGCGGGCAGCGGCTCCGCACCTCCAGGTGAAGAAACACCAGACAGCCAGGTGGGGATTCACCTCCAAGAGTCAGATCAGTAATAGATTTGTGGACCCCAGCAGGCCGCAACTGACCCACCGCCAACCGAAGAGGAAGGTAAGTTTGTCCAGTTACACCACTCGCGTCATAAAACTCCTTGAGCAAAGCAGGCAATGGATTTTCACTGTAGAATACACCAGAGGGATTTACTGGTCAAGAAGCACATCGACAAGGGCTCACAGAGCCAGATCCTAGCCTCGAGTCCCTCACAGCATAACAGGCCGCTCGACGTGTGCAATCCCCTGCAGGGTGGCCATCAGATTCAATGGCCGGACTCTGGGGAATAAAAGTGGATACCTCCACGATATTGGGCTCTACCCCTTCCTTGTGGTGAGAGGAAGCAGTTGGTAGACTCATTTTTCAAGTCAATCACCACTGGGAGATGGATTGCGGTAGATTAGATAGTCCTTTGTAGGAGCAAATTTAAAATGTGACCATGCTGGATGTGCAACCTACCAGAAGTCCAATAAGAATGTTTTAAATAATTAATAACTAGATCAGAAGCATGGAAGGATTGATTCATAAGTTCATTTAATTCTTTAATTCTGAAAATGTTAACATTTGGAGACGATAATGATCAAACATTCTTACATCGTCTTTTCTCTTCTGAAATGCTGTAAAAGAAAGAAATAAGGATTAGTTTAGAATTTGACAGCAGTTCAGAACCACTTGGCTCATCTAATGCACATATTATAAACTTGTGGGATGAAATCAAACTGCAGCAGCCAGAGAAACCCACGCATGCAGGGCAAGAATATGCAAATTCAACATAGGGTGGGAATCAAACTCATAACCTCAGAGCTGTGAGGCAGTAATGCCAACCATTAGACTGTCCATATTGTCCTTATTGCTGAAAAAGAAAGAGAGAAGGATTGATTATTTAGCATACCAGTTTCATTCTTCTAGAAAAATTCAGCGATGTCATAGCAAGATGGTTTAACCCGTTAAGTCTCTCCTCTGGATATGACATTTCCAATAACATATTTTACATCGTGAAAACATTACATCTGGGTGAATTGATCACATCCCATGTTTTGTCCACACAATAAACTTGGTTCTGAATTTTTTCTTTTTAAATTATAGGGTGGTTCAGGAGATGCTGTCCATGTCCCGGAAAAATTTCTGAACATTTTCGCCATTCTGCAAGTGCATGGAGAAAATTGCACCACATTGCACCACATTCAAGAACTGTTGAATATTCCCTGCCATCAGACAAAGCAAGAGGTAGTAACAATGTGGAATTCAATACTCTATGTGCTTCAGCGGAAGGAGGAATAGCAAAAGGCCATCCAAGGCTACCCAACAACCTATGACATAGAGAAAGAAAGCATCATAGTCAAGCGCAGCAGAGAATACTTTCTGTGTTGTGTCGGACTTGTAGATCAAGCCCTACATTCGCTTCGCCAGGATCCAAGGGTCATGTAATGAAAAGAGAAAGAAACTGTCTTGGTGTGGTGCACCTAAATATTAGAATTAACTTTTATTGGTTTATTAAAATGGTTTAAAAACTGTGAAATTCTGAAGAGAAAGATGATAAAGTAGGAAAATAGTGATTTAAAATATACTGCATGTGAGAATGCCAATGCACAAATGGACACTCTTCTGTATAAATTGTAATAATAAATGTTATTGCATCTTATTGTGACTTATTATTCCAGTCTCCTCTAATATAAGATATTATAATTCTACTAATCGGGTTGCAGTGCCAATTTATCAGTCAGGTTGCAATATAATTCCCCCTGGAAAATCCATCAGTATCACTGGTAAGTAATATGTACACTGATTTGAACACTGATTTGTTGAACCTGTATTAACAAAACATGAATATTAGAAATGAATAAGACCCTATGAATACATTTATAATTAAACCAAAGGTTTCTTCATTATATTTCTCACTTTATTTCATGCATAAATGTTTCTATTTGCCAAGGTACATAGTATCAAAGTCAAATATTGCGACACTGTGTTTTCACTGTGAAACCAATTACAGGGGATGGATGCTGAATAAATTATCTTATTGCTAGATTATACAGCTGCATCTCACATTCACACATAAAGGTTAGTAATATATTGCAGAAAAATCCTATTTTAGACGAGATCAGTATGAGATCCCGGCAGTCAGGAGACCGACACCGGGAGCCTGACAGCCGGGATCCTGACGGCAAGTGCAGCGTGTCCCCTCATGGGCTCGCTCAGCTTGCAACGCTTTGCGCCCAGGGGCATTTTTAAGGTGGTGGAGTGGACCACCATCCAAGAGGGGTAACCAGCCGACGGTCAGGACTCCGACCGCTGGTATTTCAGCAGGTGTCAGGATTCTGGCATCGGTATCCTGACCACCAGGATCCCGACAGGTGGTCAATTGACTGCCTCCCCAGTGGACATTTAGATTCCTGTGTGCTTGTGGCTAGTTTTTGTATAGGCAGGATCTGTCCTGTGTTGTATAAATATCTCACATAATCAGATGGTGTGTAACACTGCCCTTACAAGGGCAGAGACACAGTGTGCAATATCATATAATGAGTTTATATATTTAAGCTATGTAACAGAGGAGAGTAAACACAGCTTAGAAACCAGAGCGTGCTTTGCAGTATCCCAGCATGCGGACCTTGTTAGTATACCCATAGTAATTAGGCTCATCCAATCCCTGGTCGCCTCTGTACTAGTCCCGCCTTTTCCATTGGCCTCATTGGTGTAGAATGAGCTAGGGTTATGTTTACTGGTGGTTAGGATGTGGTAATTGAGCCCCAAAGGCATCTATCCATCCAGACTGAAAGTGTCCATTGCTAATAACCACTTTTTTAATATTGTGTATATAAGCATATAAATGTATAATTTATATATTTTAATTAGTACTCTTTAAATAAGCAGCTAGAAGCTTTTTAATTTGGATAAAAACCTCCATTTTTAAGTACAAGGGCTTCAATATATGCAGCAGTCTCCTGCTCATTAATATTCATAACGGAACAGTAGTGTTATGAATTGTTCTCCTATTGATGGTCATCAATCTTTTGAAATAAGATCACTATATTTTGATGACCATACTTGATCCCAGGTTTAAATCATACATTGTGTCTTTCTTGCCAACGGACACAAATCTGGAGAGATGCAAAGAGTTGTTGGTGAGAAAACAGTCAGTTCAAGTGGAACGTGACACAGCAACATCTCCTCCTTCAGTTTCTCAGGAAACTTACTTTCAAGACTTGGGCAGAGCCCATGGATTGATGAATGGAAAGAGCACGCCTTGTCACAAGATGCAGACGCCCCTGGATGTACAGTACACTAGGGAACAGCAAAAAATATTTACTTTGTTATTATTACTTTCAATTTTTCTAAAACTGGGGCAGAACCCTTTGGATGGATGGATTGACAGATGATCCCTTGTCACTGGATGCAGCTGCCCCTGGATGCAGGGGTGTATCTTCCTATTGGCCAGGATGGCACTTGCCAGAGGCACCAGTCAAGTGGGGGTGCTGCCCATCAGTGCAAATCGCGCCAAGGGGTAGAATGACATAGTAGTTCTCACTGAGTACATCCCTTTGCAGTGCTCATCCACTGCCGGACTCTCAAAAGCATTTGCACTCTGACACTCTCTGTGACTACAGTCACAATGATTGTGAATATAGCTGGATAGCAGGGCACTTCCAGGTATGAGGAGGGCCGCACCCCTTCTCAATGGTCCCACATGGTCTGTATGCCGGCGGTCGGGATTCCGGTGCCGTTATGCTGGCCGCCGGGAGCCCGACCGCCGGCATAACATACTACACCCCTGTCACCAAACACCAACCCCTACAATCAGCACCAGTCTGCAGTGGAGCGTGAGCAAACCTGTACATTTTCTGCAGGACCGTAGCTGCACTGCATGGTCTATCCTGGCAGTCTGGATCACAGGTTACAAAGAGCTCTGTATGGAGAGGTATCTAAACCAGTGATTACCTGTTCAGCTGCGTTGAGACTAGAAGTCCCAGCACACCTTGTCAACTGGATTTGCTGGGACATGTAGTGCCATCATACCTAGAGAGGGTTTTTTAACTGTATGTATGTGTGCATATATCCCCTCATTGTTCCTGTCCGCACCCTCCTTGTAATTCTTTCTCAGTGTCCCTGACCTCAGCCTATCTGTATCCCCCTACTCTGGGTGGGGGAGGTGGGGGGTGCCAGTTACTTACTTTGCCAGGGGCGCTCAGACCACTAGATACACCCCTGCCTGGATGTACAATTTACTGTGGTACAACACAAATTTTTATATATATATATATATATATGTATGTAATACATAAATATATATATATATATATATATATATATAGGGTTAACAGACAGTAATCTTGTCATTTCTTCAAGGAAGAATATTTGTCAAAAAGTTTCTTTACTCGAATGGAATAATGTCACGCTAACTATTACATGTATAAAGTACCATTCATTGTCATAGACAACTTCAAACAGTTTGAATTCACTGTATTTTTATAAAAGAAGAATTGCTTTTTAATGATGACTGATTAATGTGAAATTAAATCTGTAACATACCAAAAAATTGTACTTAGCTCCCTTGGGAAGATCTTTTCATTTCTCTCTCTCTCTCTCTCTCTCTCTCTCTCTCTCTCTCTCTCTCTCTCTCTCTCTCTCTCTCTCTCTCTCTATATATATATATTTTATATTTTTTTTTCATATAATTCATATTTTCATATTACTTTAAACTTTTGTAACATTGGGGCAGAGCCCCTGGATGGACGGATGGACAGAGCACCCCTTGTCACTGGATGCAGCAGCCCGTGGATGTACAGTATACTGGGGTACAGCGCAAAATATAATACATTTGTTTATATTATTACCCTCAGTTATTGTAACACTGGGGTAGAGCCTCAGGATGGATGGGCAGAGCACCCCTAGATGAATGGAATATTCCTGGAGGGCACCACAGCCCTACAGCAGCACCTTATTAAAAGCATCCCTTGAGCCCTTGCCATACATAGCAGCTCACAAGTTAGCATACACAGCAGCACCACCCCTGGATGAACACAGCACTGAATGGACACATCTGCCCCATACAAGCTCGACAGATGGAGTGAAAATTGCCACAATCACCAGGAACCTTTTATAGAATCCAAACCCGCAAGAATCCGACAGCAGGAGGATGACGTTTTACCTCATTTTGGATTCAGAGTCAGACTGGAAACCCGAGCTTGGATCCTGGCACGGATTGCAATGTTCGTGTGGGTCCATTCTCTGAGTACCGGGTCCGCTCATCTCCAGTTTGGACAGTGGGAACATTAAAGTGAGGGAAGACAGAGTGCAGATATGCCCTGTGTCTCAGCGTGCATTGCTGGACACAATTATATTAGAGATAAGCGGGCTCGGTTCTCAGTGAACCAAACCCCCCCCTGGACTTCACATCATGAGCCCGGATCCGAGTCAGGCTCAGGTTTTCCCGCCTGACTCAGAAACCAGAACAAGGCAAAACGTCATCATCCCGCTGTCGGATTCTCGCAGGGTTTGGATTCCATATAAGGAGACACGCATCCCCGCCATTTTCACTCCTGCATTGGAGAGTGTAGAGAGAGGACGTGTCTCCGTCTTCAGTGTCCTCGGTAGTAGTGTCTTGTGCTGCATCTGTCCAGACACAGTGGTGGTGTCCCCTTCTGTCATATGTCCAGTGCTGCTTTATAAGTCCAGTCCAGTGTTGCTTTGTTGTGCTGCATTAATCCAGTGATAGTGTCTTGTGCTGCATCAGTCCAGTGGTGGTGTGTTGTGCTGCATCAGTCCAGTCACAGTGGTGGTGTCCTCTGCTGCCATATGTCCAGTGCTGCTGAATAAGTCTTGTCCATTGCACTGGTGCTGTGTTGTCCTGCATCAGTCCAGTGGTGGTGTCCCTGTGCTGCTGTATATGTCTAGTGGTACTGCCGTATATATCCAGTGATCCTGCCGTATATGTCCACTGATCCTGCCATATATGTCCATTGATACTGCGGTTTATGTACAGCGGTACTGCCGTATAAATCCAGTGATCCTATTGTATAATTCCAGTGGTACTGGAGTATAACTCCAGTAATCCTGCCGTATAATTCCAGTGGTACTGGCGTATAAGTCCAGTCCAGTGATACAGCCGTATATGTCCAGTGATACTGCCATATAAATCTGCTGTATAATTACAGTGGTACTGGCGTATAAATCCAGTGATCTTGCCATATAATTCCAGTGATACTGGCGTATAAGTCCAGTCCAGTGATACTGCCGTATATGTCCAGTGATACTGCCATATTTATCCATTGATACTGCTGTATATGTCCAGCTCTACTGCTGTATAAATCCAGTGATCCTGTCATATAATTCCAGTGATCCTACCGTATAATTCCAGTGATACTTGCGTATAAATCCTGTGATCCTGCCGTATAATTTCAGTGGTACTGGCATATAAATCCAGTCCAGTGATACTGCCGTATATGTCCAGTGATACTGCCGTATATGTCACTCGATACTGCCGTATAAATCCAGTGATCCTGACATATAATTCCAGTGGTACTGGTGTATAAATCTAGTCCAGTGATACTGCTGTATATGTCCAGTGATACTGCCGTATATGTCCAGCGGTACTGCCTTATAAATCCAGTGATCCTGCCGTATAATTCAGGTGATCCTACCATATAATTCTAGTGGTACTGGTGTATAAGTCCAGTGATCATGTCATATAGTTCCAGTGGTACTGGCGTATAAATCCAGTCCAGTGATACTGCCGTATATGTCCATTGATACTGCCATATAGGTCCAGCGGTACTGCCGTATAAATTCAGTGATCCTGCTGTATAATTCCTATTATCCTGCCTTATAATTCCAGTGGTACTGGTGTATAATTCCAGTGATCCTGCCATATAATTTCAGTGGTACTGGCGTATAAGTCCAGTCCAGTGATACTGCCATATATGTCCATTGATACTGCCATATATGTCCAGTAATCCTGCCGTATATGTCCATTAATACTGCCGTATATGTCTATTGATACTGCTGTATATGTCCAGTGGTACTGCCATATAAATCCAGTGATCCTGCTGTATAATTCCATATAAGTCTATATAATTCCATATAAGTCCAGTACAGTGGTGCTGCCATATAAGTTCAGTGGTGCTGTCCTGTGCTGTATATTATTTACTCCAAATAAAGGGGTTAATATTATTTAATCCAAATAATTTTCACAGGGTTTTCACTGTATGGTGTAGAGGTACGCTCTCCTCTACTGCATATTGTGTTATATAACTCCAGAAAAATAATGGAGAACAAAAATTTGGAGGATAAAATAGGGAAAGATCAAGAACCACTTCCTCCTAGTGCTGAAGCTGCTGCCACTAGTCATGACATAGTGTTAAGAATTGAGTACCTGGAACTCAGGGGAGTATGCGACCACTGGGAAGTTCCAGTACTCACCCGTAAAGCTGCAGCTAGGTTTGAGGTTGGCATCAACTCCTGCTCTACCCCTGACTCCTTTACCCCTCTTAATGGTCGGATGGTGCCTGCAGTGCTAAAGTTCTTGTGCCCACGGCACCCGCGTTTGAATGGGCAAATTAGGTCCGCCCAAACTCTGATGCCCCCCAGTCTTAGTAAGTGACAAGGCACCACCCGAGACTGAGAGTGAGTAAGGGGAAATCTAACTAACCCTGCAACACCAAGGCATGAGTGATAATGAGACCAACAATGGTTTTAGATGTTACAAACAAATAAACAGTGAGAGCAACGATGCTCAGGTATGTTAAAGATCAAAATATAAACAAAGAACTGTTAGCGTGGATAGTCCAAAAAAACCTGAACACCGGCTGGCAAGATATGGTCAAGAATCAATCATGCAAAGTCTCCAGGTCACAGCACAACACAGGAAGGATCTCCAACAAGCTGACAGGGTCCAGGAACAGGATTGCAGGAAACTAACCAGGAATATACAGGTACAAAACCCTACTTTTATCACCAGCTCTGGATGCAGGGACAGCTGAGTAATAAAGGAAGCATGCCCCAATCAGGATAGCTGGAAGCCAGTCACAAAGTAATGGCCTAATTACTGGCAGGTGATACTGAACACATAGGAAACAGGCTGCAATTACACAGACTCACCACAGGCAGCCAACAACAGTACTCTAAACAAGTACAGGAGAAATCCTAGCATGCAAACAGAAATATAACATAAAATACATGAGCAACATGCAAACAGGAATGAGCCACTGCGGTGGCTCATAACACATAGATGATGAAATCCCATCAACGTCGTTTGTCAAGGCCGATGCCCAATGTGACAGTAGAGGGCATGTAAAATCCAAAAAGCCAAAGTTCAGTAAAAAGACCCAAAAAAAGAAATTGAAATGGTCTGAGGAGAAAGGTAAACTTGCCAATATGCCATTTACGACACAGAGTGGCAAGGAACGGCTAAAGCCCTGGCCTATGTTCATGATTTGTGGTTCAGCTTCACATGACAATAGAAGCCCTCATCCTCCTGCTAGAAAAATGATAATAGTTAAGCTGGAAAAAGCACAGTAAAGAACTGAGCCTTCTAAGATGGTATCACAAATCCCCAAGGCGCATCCAAGTGTGTCGGCGGTTGCGATGCCTGACCTTTCCAACACTGGATGGGAAGAGGTGGCTCCTTCCACTATTTGCACGCAACCTCCAAGTGCTGTAAGGAACACCTACAGTCCAGTTTCTGATATTCAAATTGATGATGTCACTGTTGAAGTAGACCAGGATGAGGATATAGGTGTTGCAGGTGCTGAGAAGGAAGTTGACGATGAGGATTCTGATGGTGATGTGGTTTGTTTAAATCAGGCACCGGGGGAGACACCTGTTGTCCATTGGATGAATAAGCCCATTGTGATGCCTGGGCAAAATACTAAAAAAAGCCACCTCTTTGGTGTGGAATTACATCTCCACAAATCCGGACAACAGGTGTCAAACTGTGTGTTGCCTCTGTCAATCTGTAATAAGTAGGGGTAAGGATGTTAACCACCTAGGAACATTCTCCCTTATACGCCAGCTGCTGTGAATTCATCAGAAGTCAGTGTCAAGTTGTGGAACTTTGGGTAAGAGCGTAAGCAGTCCACTGACACCTAAATCCCTTCTTTATCTTGTAACCAGGCTCCTGCAAGCCACACCACCAACTCCCTCAACATCAACTTCCTCCTCAGTCAGGAACGTCAGTAGTCCTGCAGGCCATATCACTGGCAAGACTGAGGATTCTCTCCTAACTGGGATTCCTCTGGAGGATTCTTGAGTGGTACACTTGCAGTTGCTGCTGCTGCTGTTGTTGCTGCTGGGAGTCGATTGTTATCCCAGAGGAGAAGTCGGAAGATCACTTGTACTACTTCAACTAAGCAATTGACTGTCCAACAGTCCTTTGTGGGGAAGATGAAATATGACAGCAGTCATCCTGTTTCAAAGTGGATCTCTGAGGCCTTGACAGCTATGTTGGTGTTAGACATGCATCCGGTATCCGCCATTAGTTCAGTGGGATTTAGAGAATTGATGGAGATAGTGTGTCCCCGGTACCAAATCACATCTAGGTTCTACTTCACTAGGCAGGCGATATGGAGAATTTACAGAGATGTCAGAAAAGTGTCCTCAGTGTCCTAAAAATGCAGTTGTACCCACTGTCCACTTAACCACAGACATGTGGACAAGTGCAACAGGGCAGACTAAGGACTGTATGACTGTGACAGACCACTGGGTAGATGTATGGCCTCCCACAGCAGCAATAACAGCAGCGACACCAGTAGCAGCATCTTGCAAATGTCAACTCATTCCTAGGCAGGCTACGCTATGTATCACCGCATTCCGTAAGAGGGACACCACTTAAAACCTCTCAAATTACATCCACTCTGTACAGTCCACACATATCCTCACATGTCTTCTCATTCTATGCAATAGATAGCACCTTTCCTTGTGTACATATGCCTATTTCCCTATAGATTGTAAGCTTGCGAGCAGGGCCTTCCTACCTCTATGACTGTTATCACCCAGTTTGTTATTGTTATTTCAAATTGTAAACCGCAACGGAATTTGCTGCGCTATATAAGAAACTGTTAATAAATAAATAAATAAAATATGGAAACAGAAGGACATCATTGCACAATGGCATAACAATAATTAGACTCTCCTGGTGATTTGTGATATTGGACATTGCCACCAATATTGTGCGTACAGTACATCTGGGCAAATTACTTAATTTGGTAGTGCATAATTTTTTGAAAAATGACCGGCATGCAGGAGATGCTGTCGGTGTCCCGAACAATTGCTGGCCACTTTTTGGCATTCAGCCACCACGAACCTATACATCCTCCTACGATATAGGCAAAGGAGGGGGAATGCACCTGACTCAAGCACAGTGGAGAATGATTTCTGTCTTGTGCAAGGTTCTCCAACCCTTCAAACTTGCCAAACATGAAGTCAGTTCAGACACAGCCAGTTGAGTCAGGTCATTCCCCTCATCAGGCTTTTGCAGAAGCAGCTGGAGAAATTGAAGGAGGAGCTAAAATGGAGCGATTCCACAAAGTATGTGTGACTTTTAGATGGAGCCCTTAATTCACTTTGCCAGGATTCAATGGTGGTCAATCTGTTAAAACAGAGCACTACATTTTGTCCACCATGCTCAATCCTAGGTTTAAAGTCTACGTTGTATCTCTCTTTTCAGCATACACAAGTCTGCAGAGGTTCAAAGACTTGCTGGTGAGAAAATTGTCAACTTAAGCGGAACGTGACCCGCCAACAGCTCCTACTTCATTTTCTCCCGCAACTGGGGCTGCGAGGAAAAGGGTAAGATTTCCTAGCACACCCGCTGGCTGTGATGCAGGGAAGTCAGGAGCAAGTGCTGACATCTGTTCCGGACAGAAGGACCAGCCAATGATTACTGACATGTCTACTGTCACTACATATGACACTGTCACCGTTGAAAGAATGCTGGACGATTAAATGAGTGACAGCATCCAAGTAGGCATATCAGACATTTTGTACATAAACTGGCAGTAAAAACAGGCAGTTTGGATGCCTTTGCACAAACTGTTTTTTTTTTTTTTTTTACCTAGGTTGTCCCTTCCTCCAGTGTGTACTCCGAAAGAGTGTTTAGTGCAGCAGGTAACCTTGTCAGCGTAAGAGGTTACTTCCACAAAATGTGGAGAAGATGATGTTCATCAAAATTAATTATAAATTCCTCCGGGAAGACCTTGACCAGCAATTGCCTCCAGAAAGTACACAGGGACCTGTGATGGTGGATTTCAGTGGGGATGAATTAATGCTCTGTGAGTAGGAGGATGTGTACAGTGAAAGGGTGAGAAATCGGAGGATGAGGATGTGGTCGACATCTTTCCTCTGTAGAGCCAGTTTGTGCAAGGAAAGATTGATTGATTCTATTTGGTGGGGGCCCAAACAAACCAATCATTTCAACCACAGTCATGTGGCAGACCCTTTTGCTGAAATGACTGATTTGTTGAAGTGTGCACGTCCTATTTATACAACATAAGGGTGGGTGGGAAGGCCCAAGTGCAATTCCATCCTGCACCTCTTTTTCTTCTTTGAACCATGTGCTTTCTGGTGACTAGTTTTTTTAAGTGCCATCCTGTCTGCCACTGCAGTGCCACTCCTAGATTTGACAGGTGTTTGTGCCGCACACTTGTGTCATTTAGCTTAGTCATGCAGCTAACTCAATGCACCTCTTTTACTTCTTTGCATGATGTGCTATTTGGGTACTAGTTTTTTTAAGTGCCATCCTGTCTGCTACTGCAGTGTCACTCCTAGATGGGCTAGGTGTTTGTGTTGCACACTTGTGTCACTAAGCTTAGTAATACAGCCACCTTGGTGCAACCTTTTAGCCTAAAAACAATATTGTGTGGTGTGAGGTGTTCAGAATACACTGGAAATAGATGGAAATGAATGTTACTGAGTTTAATAATACCGTAGGAGCAAAATTACTCCAAAATTATGTGATTTTAGCTGTTTTTATGTTTTTTCAAAAATCATCCAGATCCAAAACCAAAACAAAACACAAAAGGGTGGTTTTAGCAAAATCAATCCAAACCCAAAACATGAGCGGGGAATTAGAACCAAAACCAAATCACAAAACATGAAAAGTGCCTTCCGCACATCTCTAAATTATATGTGTTCAGCGAGCAAGCAAGCAATTTCTGTAAGAGTATTAAAAAATTATATCAGCATTATTTATTATTTCAAAGTAATACACTCACAGTGCCTCCACCCCATAAGAGGAGGGCGGGGTGCAGCCCGCACCAGGATGTCAAATGCCTGTAGCATTACGTGCAGCACTTGGTTCCTGTCATTTTGTAAGAAGCTTTCACTGCAGGCAATGTAGTCTCACAGAGTAGCCTGCACATCCTGAACCACTCAGTGATGGAAATGGGGATTGGTACACGTAGACCCGCCCCATTTCACGAATCCATGCCCCTTTTAGTGGCCACTCCCCTGTTCCATAAAGCAACACTACCTTTTTGCGGCCACTTCCCTGCTCAGTTAAGCCTTTCCCCTTTTTAATCGGCAGACGCACCGGGTGATGGAAGGGTAAGTGATGCCACTGCCTCCACCTAGCTACTACTTAATACTTTCGGGTTTTGGTTTTGTATCTGGATGATTTTTAAAAAAAAACACAAACACAGCTAAAATCCCAGAATTTGGGGGTGATTTTGATCCTACAGTATTATTAACCTCAATAACATTCATTTCCACTCATTTCCAGTCTTTTCTGAACACCTCCCACCTCACAATATTGTTTTTAGGCCAAAAGGTTGCACCGAGTTAGCTGGATGACTTTGCTAAGCGACAAAAGTGTGTGGCACAAACATGTGGCCCATTTAGGAGTGGCACTGCAGTGGCATAAAGGATGGCACTTTTAAACACTAGGCCCCAAACAGCACATGATGCAAAGAAAAAAAAGAGGTGCACCGAGGTAGCTGGATGACTTTGCTAAACAACACAAGTGTGCGGCACAAACATCTGGCCCATCTAGGAGTGGCACTGCAGTGTCAATCAGGATGGCACTTTTAAAAACTAGGCCCCAAACAGCACATGATTCAAAGAAAAAAAGAGGTGCACCGAGGTTGCTGGATGACTAAGCTAAGCGGCACAAACACCGGGCCCATCTAGGAGCAGCAATGCAGTGTCAGTGAGGATGGTACTTTTAAAAACTAGGCCCCAAACAGCACATGATGCAAAGAAATAAAGAGGTGCACTGAGGTAGCTGGATGACTCAGCTAAGCGACACTAGTGTGCGGCACAAATACCTGGCCCATCAAGAAGTGGCACTGCAGTTTATGACAGGATGGCACTTTTAAAAACTTGGCCACAAACAGCACATCATGCAAAGAAGAAAAAGAGGTGCAATGAGGTAGCTGGATTACTAAGCTAAGCAACACTAGTGTGCTGCACAAACACCTGGCCCATCTAGGAGTGGCACTGCAGTGGCAGACAGGATGGCACTTTTAAAACTAGGCCCCAAACAGCACATCATGTAAAGAAAAAAAGTGGTGCACCAAGGTTGCAGGATGACTAAGCTAAGCGACACAAGTGTGCAGCACAAACACATAGCCCATCTAGGAGTGGCACTGCAGTGTCAGACAGGATGGCACTTTTAATAACTAGGCCCCAAACAGCACATGATGCAAAGAAATAAAGAGGTGCACCTAGGTTGCTGGATGACTAAGCTAAGCGACACAAGTGTGCGCTGAAACAATGGCCCATCTAGGAGTGGCACGCAGTGACTTAATGTCAAAAGTAGCCAGAAATCTTTCTGGCCTCCGACAGCATCACCTGCACGCCCCTGTCATTTTTAAAAAAATTCTGCACCACCAAATTAATTGTTTGTGGAAAAATGGGACGTGCTTGAATTTGGCCATATTTAATGCACGTACAATATTGGTGGCATTGTCCGATATCACAAATCCTCAGGAGAGTCTAAGTGGGGTAAGCCATTGTGCGATTATGTCCCTCAGTTTCCGTAAGAGGTTGTCAGTGGTGTGCCTCTTATAGAAACTGGTGATGCACAGCATAGCCTGCTTAGGAACGAGCTGGCGTTTGTGAGATGCTGCTACTGATGCCGCTGCTGTTGTTGCTGTGGGAGGCAATACATCTGCCCAGTGGGCTGTCACAGTCATGTAGTCCTTAGTTTGCCCAGCTCCACTTGTTCACATGTCCGTGGTTACATGTCCGTACAAGTAGCCACATGATAATGGATCCCTGCTACAATATATCTAAGATAAGAGCTACCTACCTTGGAGCAACCCCATAATGCTCCATATGGCATATCAGGACCTGTATCTCCTCCTAATGCAAGGCCCTTTCTACCTCTCACAACAAGCATATATAGTGGCAGATGCTCAATTAGCTTAGTCATATCATTCAGGTGTTTGAATGAGAGGGTTTTTTCTTAGCAGGAAAAAAACACATTTTGTTTCCGCCAGCACCCTAAATATTAGCAGTAACCAGATTTAAATTCCATACAATATCTTAGAATTCAGAGATCTTGGTTACATATATCTGCGCAAATGTATGTATAAGCACCCAAGCCGCATCAAGGCCTATCTGTATATATTTGGGGTCCCTAGCACTATATCTAGGTGCAGGGCATGGCACCCCAAAAATCAACATAAGCCAGACAGCCCAGGGCAGCATACCAGTGAAAAAACTATAATGTTAATAGATTAGTGCTAAGTAGCCTACGCTATAGAAAAAGTGATACAAAAATTAGATGTAATTAAAATAAGAAATAGTGTTAAATAAATTAGTATGTGATAAGTGTTAATAAAGTGTAAGGGTATGCCACACTAAAGCCATTCAGCTCAGCCAATCCAGGGTCACCATATCCCACACCCCCACAACCCACTGGACTGGACTTATACGGCAGTACCCCTGGACTTATACAGCAATACCACTGGACTTAAACAGCAGTATCACTGGACTGGACTTATACGGTAGCACCTGTGGACTTATACGGCAGTACCCCTGGACTTATATGGCAGCACCACTGGATTTATATGGCAGTACCAATGGACTGGACTTATACAGCATTACCCGTGTACTTATACAGCAGTACCCCTGGAAATATACGGCAGTACTCCTGGACTTATTCGGCAGTACCCCAGAACATATATGGCAGTACCCCTGAACTTATTTGGCAGTACTCCTGGATTTATATGGCAGCACCACTGGACTTATACGGCAGTACTACTGGACTGGACTTATACGGCAGTACCCCTGGACTTATACGGCAGCACCACTGGACTTATATGGCAGTACCCTTGGACTTATATGGCAGTACCCCTGGACTTATATGGCAGTAACACTGCACTGGACTTATACAGCAGTACCCCTGTACTGGAATGATACCGCAGCACCACTGGACTTATTGCTGCACAGGACATTTGAAAATTGTCTCTTATGCTGGGGTCTTGACATCTACTACAGACATTGCTGCTTTACTTTTAGACTGTTATAGCTAATTTTATTCTGCACCGCTAGACAATCCAACATTAAGCATGGATTTTATTTGAAAAGTGGGCTCCCTCACATTATCAAAATAGGAACATGCCTTTCTGACTGAGTCTGTCTCTGAACAGGAGATCCGTGCCATTACTGGACATTTAGCTAATAGTAAAGCTCCAGGCCCAGATGGGCTTAGTGCAGAGTAATATAAATTGTAGTCTTCTCCCTTGATTCCACACATGTGGCAATTTATTAATTCCATTCTGTCAGTTGAACCTCCTCCTTCTGATTTACTCAGGCCAGGGTAATAATATTGCCCAAACCAGGGAAAGAGCTCGCGTTAGTTCAGTCATATAGACACATAACCTTGCAAAATCAAGATCTAAAGATATTGACTTCCATAATGGCAGAGATATTGCAAACAGTGTTGCCCTATCTACTGTACTCCACCGTCGGCACACAATATGTGGCAGATCATAGCTGCATTGACACAGTCACACTGGTACCTTTCTCTAGGTCAGTTGTGATGCTGACAAAACATTTGACTGGGTGTCCTGGTCAGAATTGCTTAGGGTGTTGCGTATACAAAATTTTGGCCCAGACTTTATTAGCTTTTTTTGTAGGATATATGTTACATCTCGTGCGTTATTTACTATTAATGGTCTTAACAACACTAGCTTTAATTTACAGCATGGTACTAGACAGAGCTTTCCCCTTTACCCTCTCCTTTTTAATCTAGCCTTAGACCCCTTCATCAGACAGTTTTATTTATATACACAGTGGGGTGGAATAGTGATAGGTCCACATGTCTAAAAAGTGATGACTTATTGTTCTTTTTCACTAATCCTCATGTGGCCTTTCTGGTTTTCTTCAGCTGCATGTTTTCAAACTTATATCAGGTTTCCTGATTAATAAATCCCAAACTATTGCATTAGCCTTTCATGTGGGCGCTTTTGAAAATTGGGACAACTTCTTCCCTTCTATGGTTGGATACTTTATTACTTTATTCAGGCCTTCACATACATGTCAATCATGTAGACTTATACTGTATGCTGCAAATTTCCCGTGGGGTAGTTACCCGTATTTTAGCTGACTTTTAAGCCTGGAAACACCATTTTCATGCATTGGCAGTTGTCATTTGATAAGATGATCTTGTTTCCAATGTTATTGTATTCCATTCAAATGTTTCCCTTATTGTTAAAAGACTCTGACTGGAAATGATTAAATAAGGCAGGGAAGAAAGTAAGAATGTCCCTGTTTATTTGAGCCAAACACCAGCCTTAGCTGACATTAATTTTCCTTGTATTAGGAGCTATGCCTTGGCAGTGAATTACCAATATGTTATAAATTGATTATGAGACTCTAATACATTTGCTAATATGGCTTTAGAACAGGCTTTTTGTCCCACTGTTTCTCTCTTGAGTCTTTTGCATATGAGGCCTACCAATTTTCTTTCTTCTATAGGCAGCAATTTATTACTTACCACAACCTGCTTAGATTGGCACATATCCCACTCCAGGATAGGCATTTCAGTGTATAACACTATGTTTCTTCTCCTCTTCCATAATGTTGGGTGGTGTAACACCTTTTCTTCTGGCTCCACATTACCACATGCTTGAAAACTTAATGGTTTATTTTCAGTCTTACAATTTTTGGATGATAGCATGCTAATGTTACTCCCCTTTACTCAATTACAAGAGAAATTTCATGACATCTCCATCCCTTTATTTAGATATTTTCAAATTTGCAGTTATGTAGCCAAGATACTTTCTAAATTATCTGACAAGAATAGTGCAAATGGGCTGGATGGTGTGCAGCATCGCTCCCAAAATGGAGTTTGTTCCACTTCTTTCTTATATGCTCATATTAAGCATACACTTGTGATAGATGACTTGCAAACTGGCATGGTTAAATGGGCTACAGATTTTCTAATGTTTGTGTTTTTAATTAATTCTTGTGGCATTTAACCGTCTTAATAAGACACTCATATTAGCCACCTAAACAGAAATGTATTATAAGCTCCCACACAGGGCTTATTATACTCCAAAACGATATTATTTGATGGAGGTTTCCTCAGATTCCAATTGTTTTAAATGTAGTGCATCTGAGGAAGGTCTTTGTCATTGCTTGTGGAGCTGTCCTGAAGTTAATAGCTTTTGGTCCTCTGTTAAAAAATATATCAAAGAATCTATAGGTATATCTATTGAGCTCTTTCCTGAATGGGCTATCTGGGACATATATGTTATTCCCCCCTCAAAATAGGCCTTCTTTTGGCCATAGACTCCTCTTACAGTAACTAAAGTAGCAGCAGCAGTAAAGAAAACAGTTTTGTCCCAGTGGGTTTCCTCTAATACACTATCTGTATCCTTGTTGATACATCGTATTTCTTACTTCTTTTACATGGATTGGTTGCAACTGTCTATTTAAAAGGATAAAACAGCTAAAACATTCTTTGAAATTTGTCTACCTTATATACATACTCTACCCCCTTCCATCAAGGATAAACTCCAACATGCAGTTTTGTTGACCACCTAGTACAATTTAGAAGTACTCTCAATGGGTTGCTCTCCCTTTTAAGTCTTTATAGTATAAATGTTACAAAATGTTTATGGGTGTATTTTTCCTCCCTTTGATCTAGACCTGGTCTGTGTTTCTAAGAGGGCATGCAGTTCTCCAACTCCTTAGTCTATTATTTTTTCACTGATATGTATAATTGATTTTATTTGCTTGTTTTTTTCATATAATCCGTTACAAATCATTACTGTACTGTCTGTAATTTCTAATGTGTGCAGTTATACAATAAAATTCTTTGAAAAAAAGAAAAAGACCACTCACATTGCTTATGTGACATGAATGCAGTAGGGTAAAGCACACATAAGTTGTACCAAAAAACAACTTGAACTTTAATTAAAAAATACCACTCACACTGCAGACCCATGGTACTTATATTTATGTGAATGCAGTGGTGTACAACCTGCATAGTCACAGTGCTTATATTTAACTTTGTGAATGCAGTGGGGCATGGTACCTACACCATACACCAGTTGTGCAAAAATATATTAGCTTATCTCTGGGCTGGACTGCAACAAGTTTAAAATACTAGTGTGCTGTGCACCAAGGGTTAATGCTTCCCTACTGAATAGGCTAGCTGCACACCTGTGTGACACCTGTGTAACACGTTACACAGTAGCATCAGCGTAACACACTTAGACAATAGATGTAACTTCCAAGTTTCTGCACTACAACAAAATAATAAACAATGACTGGCTAACTGCCTGTACAGTATACCTAGCTCAGCCAATATTATACTAAAGGGACTAGGGTGGACACTCTGAAAGGTCAGCTGAGCAGCACTGCAATGGAGGATGGACAGATAGTTCAGCTCAGCAACACTGGAGTGGATGGACAGTTAGGACAGTTCAGCCTGGAGAGTCCCCCAAGTTTCTGTTTTTGGACCGCTCCTTTTCTCTATCTATATGTCCTCTTTAGCTGAGCTCCTTAGCTATTTTGACTTCCAATATCATCTCTATGATGATAATACTTAAATCTACCTTTCTTCCCCTGACCTCTCCCTGTCTCTACTCACTCATATCTCCAACTGTCTCTCTGCTATCTCTTACTTGGATGTCCTGGTGCTTTCTGAAACTTAACATGTCTAACACTGAGCTGATCTGCTTCACAACCTTGCAGAAAATCTCAACTGCACAATTTAATTATCTATTTATGCAACAACTATCTCCTCTAGCCCCCAAGTATGCTGTCTTGACTCCTCCCTCTCCTTTAAACAACACATTCAGTACCTTTTGCAGTCCTGCCATTTCCATCTCAAAAATATTTCTAGGATCAGATTTCTCAACCTGGATGCTACTAAGTCCCTCATCCACTCACTGGCCATCTCCAGATTGGACTACTGTAATCTCCTCCTATCTGAACTCCCTGGCTACTGCCTCTCTCCGCTCTACTCTATCCTCAGTTCTGCTGCATAGCTCATCTTCCTTTCTAAACATGCTACATCCACTTCCCCTCTTTTAGAAGCCAAACACTGGCTCCTGGTCCCCTTCATAATCAGATTCAAGCTTCTCACACTCACTTACGAAGTCCTTACCCATTCATCTCGCATTTACATTTCTGACCTTATTTCTTTTTATGCTCCCTTCCCTTTACTGAACAAAGGATTGCCATCTCTCCTGCCTAATTACCTCCACTCACTCCCACCTCCAAGATTTTGCACATACTACTTCCTCTTTCTGGGTTTCTCTCCCTCTCCCTATCAGACTTTTCACTTCTCTGCAAATCTTCAAATTGGCTGTCATGACCCTATTCTTCATCAAACCCAGCTATCTCTCTTCCTAACCTTCTGTTCCATGCTCACTGTCTACCCCATCTGTGTCACCTGTGTCTGTCTGCCCCTCCTCTTTAGAATGTACGTTTTTATGATCAGGTCCCTCTCCTCTCACGTGCTTTTCCTACTTCTTCTCTTACTAGACTATCTTCTACTTACAACAGCACCTAACCATCAGTTTTTGCAGCCCGGATGCTTGAATGTCATGTACGCTGATGCAGATATATTTATATATCAAGTACGTATCCTACAGATGTGTCCTCATACGCCATGCACCATAAGATGCCTTGTGTGAGTGAGCAGTTCCCAGGTAGTTCTGCTAATGTCGGGAGTCTTCTTTGCCAAAAATGTGTCTCAGTCACAATGCTATGTGACTAGGATGCACAAGCAGCTTATGCTGATTACAATAATATGACTTCTGGTGAACAAGTCTATGGGCGAAATGCACATCCAGTTACCACCTACCTGCAATGACTAGTTATCTGCAATGACCATTGATATGCTTGGGGATCTATAGTCTTAGTGCATAGAATACCTGTATCTACCATCCTGTACTGTAACCAATGTGGATTCCATAGCAATTATCTCCATTCTTGAGAGTGGATATGGGCAGACTAGTACTAGCTACACAGCGGTGACAGAATATTATATTCTTTATTGTACTTCACTGTTCTCAGTACTTTTCAAATAACAATGTACTCTTCCACAAGTTAGCATAATTGTCTGCCTCTAATATTGTTTTGTATACTCACTCACTGACTATTCACAGCTATATTACTCTCAAAATACCTTTAAGGGACTCTCATTGCATTGGGAACCGCTCAACTCCCTGCACTCAGTTAACACTAACAGGGGAGTCGGTGGGAGTACTCCACATAACAGCATATCCCTATTTACTGCCTTCACTTATCCCTGTCTCACCTATCCAGGAATCTCACTATGCTGTTTACTGTCAGATTTCAGACACACAGCCGAGAAGTAGAACCAGGTGGTTCGACATATGAGATTCATTTGCCTTTTCCCTTTTCAAATTCACAGATTTAATTACAGGCAGATAACCATGATTGAATTACCATGAGAAACTGGCAATTTAACTGTGTATGGCAGAGACCCAGTCTCCTATCCCATACACCATACATACAATGTTTTTTGTACCAGCAACATTGAGTTTGTAAACATATCTAATGTGTCTAAATTGCATGCAGGGATCTAAATATTTGCATAATATGCAAATATAATTTGTGTTATTATACTAGATCATATTTTATATGCATATAAATAAAATACAGCCAGGTTAAACTGTGAGTATCAGGAGATTTTATCCATATATGTGAATTAATCTAACCACGGAATGATACAAAAATATTTTTTTAGAGACTCTGGTGGTTATTCAATTAGCTGCGGTAATCTCGGATCTATTGAATTCACCCCCCTGCCTATTCAATTGTGGCCCATTTGCACCAATTTTTATGGCATTCTTGCAAATGCCTTTTCACCTTTTTTTTTTTTTTTTTGAAAAGGCATTGGTGAAAATTGTCCGCGTTTTCACCAGCGCTGGTGAGAAAACATGAATTTGCTGATCCTCATGTTTTTTGCTCCCTTATGAATTTTTAACTTAGGCAAAAAATGGCAATGCTATTGAATAGGGTGAATAACCATTCATTGAATAGGGTGAATAACCATTCACCCTAAAAATAGTGAAAAGTCAAATTTTTTCACCTACAGATAGAGCCATCTTTATTTTGGCCTTTAAAATAATTAATTGGTCCAGGGCATTCTGACTTAATGCCCTGCTGTACTGACTTAATCCCCTGATGTAATGTTCTCTCTATTTTGTATTGCAGCTGAGAACAATAGATGAAGGGTTTATGCTAATAAACCATGGTGTGCCTAGGCGCAGTAGAGAAACAAAGATAAACGTGGCTCCATCTGTAGGTGGAAAAAACTGACCTAATTGAATACTCCCATAGTTACTTGATATATAAACAAAGTGAAACTGTAATATATATATATATATATATATATATACAAACACACACACACACACACACACACACACACACACACATACACAGAGAACCCTGCACTCCACTAACCTCATTCCCTTCAAAACTTTAATACATACAGTAACTAGATAAATAATGGGGTTTTAGTTCATGAGTTGTACAATGCATTTAAGCTTGCAGCATTCACTGCAAGTCCTACTCTATCACATACATTTTTCACATAGATTTATTGGAAACCTGGCAACTGCTATCCATTAGGAGAAAATGTGCTTACCTAGTTTAAAGCTCACCTGCCAAAATGTTTTTTTGGCATTTAAAGGTAAGACAATCACCAACACAATTCCACTCCTGTGTTTACCTGGTTTGAAGCTCACCTGCCAAGTGACTACTGGCTTTTAAAAGTGAGACAGTCACCAGCACACCAATGAAACACCTGACACAGGTTTAAAGTAAATGAGATTAGAAAGGGGTGCATGTGAGAGCTATGACCAAAAAAGGGCTAATTAAATATTAACTCTATTCTACACATACAGGAATCCACTGCATTCTCTATTCCCAGGAATGGGGTGCACACATGCACTCTCCACCCCTAGGCTGGGTTGCAGTGGGCTATGATCACCTGCTCACATACACATATACAGAGAACCCAGCACTCTCCTCATATATGTGAGCAGGTGGTCACAGCCAAGTGCATCCCAACCTAGGGGTGGAGAGTGTATGTGTGCACCCCATTCCTGGGAATGAAGATTGTGGTGGATTCCTGTATATGTATATCTATCTATCTGTGTATCTATGTATCTATCTATCTATATATATTTTTTTATTATTTATTAATATATTTATTAGGTGTGTGCATCTGGATTGGTTTTGCCAAAACCACCCTTGCGGGTTTTGGATCTTGATTTTTTTGAAAAAATCATCAAAACAGCTAAAATAACAGAATTTGGGGGTGTTTTTTGTTCCTACAGTATTAATAACCTCAATAACATTCATTTTCACTTATTTCCAGACTATTCTGAACACCTCACAGCTCACAATAATGTTTTTATCCAGTTTAGGCAAAAAGTGTGCACAGAGGTAGCTGGAAGGAGAAGGAGCAGCAGTAGCCTTGGGATGTATACACTTGGACAAAATATTTTAAAAAGAATGCATTTTAAAAAATATGCACTAGGCAAGGCTCAATATTTCAGTTCACAAAAAGATGATTAATGCAAATAAAAAAAGACAATATTTTAGATTTAATTTATGAAAATTATTTTAATTTCATTTATTTAATTTAATTTATTTAGAATCAAATTCTTAATTTCCGCAAATATATCTTCAATATGCAGAAAGTTCACTATATGAGTGTGGAGAGTTTATTTATATTAATTTAATTTAAATGTATCTAATTTATAATTATTTTTAATAATATTACTTTTAATTAATTACAATGTGGTGATAAGAGTTATGAAAATATGACAATAAATTTTAATAAGAATATGAGCTACAGACACCACACCCTGAAATTGACAGATCATGCCTGGATGTATTCTGTGAGGATACAGCAAAAAATATATATATAAAAAAAGATGTCTTTAATTTTGAGTGGACTGACAGAACACCCCTAGATGGACAGAGCATCTGCAGTACCTGGATGTATACTGGGATTACACAGCACAAAATATTAATTTAAATCAAAATATATATTTTTTTTATATCACACACTGCTGTTACAGTGTCGCACAAATGAGTATAAAATATGTAGAAGTATTTTTTATATCAGACACCGTCAGTTACAGTGTCGCACAAATCAATCCGAAATATATATAATAACACTGGGGTTAACTACGCACACAGCATCGCACAATGCATTTATAAGTAGGAAATAATATACTGCGGTCTGACCGGTAGTGTCACAGTACTTATGAAAATTAAATAAAAATTGTATAGTACACTGGGGTACAGCACAAACAAAAAAATACATTTTTTAAAATTATAATTTTGAGCTTTTTGTTTTGAGCTTTTATTATTTTATTTTACACTGGGGCAGAGCCCCTGGATGGATAGACAGATCACCCCTTTCAGATACAGCAGACATAGCACCCCTTTTCGAATACAGTACATAATAGAAATATTTTTGGCTTTGGATCACACAAATATATAGCAGTAGTGTAAAATAGTCACAGTACTAGTCATCACTGAGTGATGTGCCAATATAAGTATATTTTTGGCTTTGGATCACACAAAGATATATAGCAATAGTATACAGCTGTACTGGTAGTCGTCACTGAGTGATGCACCAATAGAAATATATTTTTTGCTCTTGATCACACACAGAGGATATATAGCAGTAGTGTATGAATGCCGCAGTACTAGTCCAAAATGAGTGACACATCAATATAAATATATATTTTGGCTTTGGATCACACACAGATATATAGCAATAATGTACAGCAGTACTGGTAGTCGTCACTGAGTATAGAATTATTTTTTTGCTCTGTATCACACAAAGAGGATATATAGCAGTAGTGTTTGGCAGCTACAGTACTAGTAGTGAGAGTGAAGCACCAATAGAAATATATTTTTTGCTTTAGATCACAAACAGAGGATATATAGCAGTAGTGTACAGCAGTACACAGACCCTTATAGACAAAGATCACTTGGTCCTATACATATAGTACACAGTTCCAGTATGCTACTATACAGAGCACTAACACAGTGACAGCACACCCACCTCAACTCTCCTGCAAAACAACCCCTGGGCTCTCTCCTGTCCCTTCTCCTCTCTCCTGTCCCTCTTTGCTCTCTCCTGCCCCCCTTTGATCTCTCCTGACCCGCTTTGTGCTCTCCCTGCTTGCTCCTTCCCTAACAGCACACAGCACAGAAGGAACACATCCTTACTGTGCACTGTCCAAGTCTGGAGTAAAGATGGGGCCAGTCACTGGAACTATATATAGAATCCAAAACCCGCGAGATCCGACAGCGGGATGATGACATTTTGCATCGTTTTCAGATCCCAGTTAGGCACACAATACCGAGCCTGACTCGGATTCAGGCTCGGATCCCCAAGTTAGGGCGGGTACGGTTCTCAGGGAACTGAAGCCTTTCATCCCTGATATATATATATATATATATATAGAGAGAGACTCGGCGGCGCGGCACTCGGCTTCACAACAGATAAAAGAACACGGACACCTTTCCTTTGGTCAACGTTTCAATGTTTTAGACACATTTTCGTCAGGACATTATACATACATAAAACACATACCTTTTTATACACAAAACACCACCATGTGCACTGCGGACGTGGGGACGGGACCAAACACCCGCCCACGAGTCGCTGGATACTGACGTCATATGAAATGACGATTCAGGCGTGAACTTCCCATTACCATGACAACTAAAAAGAAAGCACAGGGCACTTCAACATACCACAGTGACTTCAGTCATATATCAAATCCTATAGCTGTATATGTAGAACCTTTGTTATACTACAATGTACTATATATATGGTGCCACAATGGACAAAAGGGAAATATGCAGAGACTCGGCGGCGCGGCACTCGGCTTCACAACAGATAAAAGAACACGGACACCTTTCCTTTGGTCAACGTTTCAATGTTTTAGACACATTTTCGTCAGGACATTATACATACATAAAACACATACCTTTTTATACACAAAACACCACCATGTGCACTGCGGACGTGGGGATGGGACCAAACACCCGCCCACGAGTCGCTGGATACTGACGTCATATGCAAATGACGATTCAGGCGTGAACTTTCCATTACCATGACAACTAAAAAGAAAGCACAGGGCACTTCAACATACCACAGTGACTTCAGTCATATATCAAATCCTATAGCTGTATATGTAGAACCTTTGTTATACTACAATGTACTATATATATGGTGCCACAATGGACAAAATATTAGCAAATGAGATAATATAATACAATACTTAATATTTGAAACTTACAATAGATACTAAATACCACTATCTTAAAGCTGCATAGGAGATGTTTTCATTAAGGCCCCTAGGTTTAATTACATCTAGCCGGTGGATCCACTCCACCTCACGTCTTAACAATTTTAAACCTCTGTTGCCCCCTCGGATATCCTCAGGTACCGTATCGATCATTCTATATCGCAGAGTATTAAGTTGGTGTTTATATTCAACAAAATGTCGGGCGATGGGTTGGTCACTCTTGCCAGATAGAAGGGCTGCTCTAATGGCTGCCCTGTGTTGGCCCATCCGGACCTTAAATTTGCAAATCGTCTTGCCAATATAACAAAGGCCACAAGGGCATATTATTTGGTAGACTACAAATGTTGAATTGCAATTAAAGTAATATCTGATTTTATATGTCCTGCCCGAATGTGGATGGGAAAATGTATCACCCGTCAACATAAATTGGCAGGTGACACAAGTACAACGAAAACATCCTACTCTGGTATTGTCCAAAAAAGTTAAAGAACAGTGACTTCTTGATGAGTTGGTATTAGTTTTAACAAGGATATCCTTAAGGTTACGCCCTCTTTTATAGCATGGCATGAGACTGCGCTGGCCAATATTAAGTGCTTCATCACTCTGGACCAAGGGCCAGAGTTTTTTGGTTGTTTTATGAACCAGAGGTGAAAGAGTATGGTATTTATTAACCCAGGGAAATCTGCTGGTCATATTGTCATTATTAGTTTTTGAACTAACTAGCAATTGGTTCCTGTCTAAGGACATCACCACTTTCTTGGTCTCCTGTAATCTATCTTGATTATAACCTCTTGTCATAAATTTATTAATCAGAGTGTCAATTTCTCGCTCTGCCATGGTTCTGTCGCTATTGATGCGATAGACACATATCATCTGCGAATATGGGAGGCCATTGATGAGAGGGCGGGGATGACAGCTCTGGGCTTGCAGTAGTGTGTTCCTATCTGTAGTTTTAATAAACAGATTGGTCTTTAATGTACCATCTAAGATGGTGACATTCACGTCTAAAAAATTAATAGACTGTTGGCTTGACACATGAGTAAATTTAATTGGACCCTCCTTGATATTGTGTTCAGACAAAATATTATTCAGGTATTCTATGTCGTCCTGCCACAGGACAAACACGTCATCAATAAATCTAGAGTATAGTAAAATTCTAGAGGATAAAGCTGTATCAGAAAAAAATAAGGCATGCTCAATGGAAAACATAAAAATATTGGCGTATGCCGGGGCCATGAAACTGCCCATGGCACACCCTTTTACCTGTAAATAAAAATTGTTATTATAAAGAAAAAAATTATTATACAATAATAATTCAAAAAGTGATATAATCACCTCAATGACATTGCTATAAAAAGTGCTTTTTCTAGTCAAAAAAGAACTAATTGCTGCTAAACCCATATCATGAGGGATTGAGGTGTATAGGTTGACCACATCAATACATACCAACCAACTGTTGGGGGGAATAGATGGCAACTCTGCCAATTTACTCAAAAAGGTGGTGGTGTCAAGCAAAAAAGTAGGTTCCTGTTTAATTAGCGGTTGTAAAAGGGAGTCCAAAAAAGTGGCAACCGGCTGAAAAAGAGAGCCTCGAGCAGAGACTATAGGCCTACCTGGGGGAGGAGAGAGGCCTTTATGTATTTTTGGTATCGTATAAAATACCGGGGCTAGTGGGAATGGTGGATATAATATCTCTTTTACCTCCTCCTTTATAAAACCCAAATCAACCGCATACTGTAGAATGGTATGTAATTTTTCACGACACTGTTTGGTAGGGTCCCCCTGTAACCTTTGGTATATTTGTATATCTGATAACTGCCTCATGATTTCCATATGATAATCTGAGACGTCTTGGAGAACAATCGCTCCTCCCTTATCTGCTGGCCTTATTATTAGGGATTTATTACGAGCGAGGGATTTCAAAGCTTGACGTTCCCTACTAGTTAAGTTGGGGTGACTACTAGGTGCAGATGTCATGTGTTGGTGAACTTCAAAGTCCACAGTACGTATGAAGGTCTTGATGGATGCGTTATTAGACATTGGGTCAAACGTAGAAGGTGGTTGGAACTGTTTCAATTGCTGAGGAATAACGGGCGAAATAGACTGTCTTACCTTCTAAAAGCCATAAGTGTGGCAGGTAAGCTTTAAACCAGGTAAGCACATTTTCCCTTATGAGACAGCATTAGCAATGTCCCAAAAAATGTATGTGAAAGTTTATGCGATAGAGTAGGACTTGCAGTGAAATGGGGTCCGTGGAGTGGGCCGCAAGCTTACATGCATTGTACAATTCATAAACCAAAATCCTATTGTTTATTCAGATGTATACTAAAACATTAAGGTGAATGAAGCTGCCATGGAGAGTGCAGGGTTCTCTGTATATGTATATTTGAGTTTGGTGGTCACTGCCCACCACACCCACACCTAGGGGTGGGGAGTACATGAGTGCACCCCTCTCCTGGGAATGGCGATGGCAGTGGATCATTGTGTTTTATATATATATATATAAATATATATATATATACTGTATATATACATACATACTGTATGTATATATATATATATATATACTCTGTATGTATATATATATATATATATATATACACATACTGAATGTATGTATATATATATATATATATATATATATATATATAATGTTAATATTCATGTGTATACAGGTATTATTGTATTATTATTATTATTATTATCCTTTATTTATATGGTGCCACAAGGGTTCCGCAGCGCCCAATTACAGAGTACATAAATAATCAAAACTGGAAAACAGCAAATTACATTTGAAGACAATATAGGACAAGTACTGTACAGGGTAAATAAACATGGCTACATCAGCAGATGTAGCCATGTTTATTTAGATGCTTGATTTGGTGCAGTTGAAGATTATTAAAGTAAGAAAAAGGATAAACACACGAGGGAAGAGGGAAGATTGTATTACAGGTAATTTTGTAAGAGGCTGTTCATGTCTCTCAAACAAACCTTTTTAATGTATATCAATAAAATAATATTTGAATGTAAAAAAGTGCCACAGAAAAAAAGTCTCCTTCCTTACTTATATGTTTACAATGACATGTGGCTTGCCTATGTGCCTGTGTGTGAGTGTGGCTGTATTTGCATATGAAATGCTATATTACAGTGATTTCCAGGAATACACTGTAACGTAGCATTTCGTATACAGATACAGCCACAGTCACACATAGAATTTAAGGATGCCACATATTATTGTAATCAGAATAAGCTGCTTATGTATCCTATTCACATAGCGATGCAACTAAGTCACATTTTAATGGAAAAAGTTGCACATATAGATGTTTGGCACTACAAAGTCACACCAAGGCATGGTGTTACTAGCATGGCGTGACCAGAAGGGCTGTTTAACATGACTGCAGCAAGGATGTAGGAGGACACATCTGTACATTGTCTTGTACTATAATTCACTGTGTTCTTGTCTTGTTTATTTGTTAATGTACTTTGTTAGGCACTGTGTAACCCTTGTAGCACCATATCAATAATAATAATAATAATAATAATAATAAGCTTTTATTTCAAATAAAGGAGCACTTCACAAAAAGTTAAAATAATTCAGATGGGCATTTCAGCTGTGTAATGAGTTCATTGATAGCACAAATATTCAAGCCAAATATTGAGTCTATGAAACATATAAGCAGAATAATGACAATTCCTGGGATAAAGATCTAATCCATGTTAAAACATTAAAGTACAAGTTTTGAATTGGATCTTTCACAGAACTCCTACAGTGGTAAACAGTCTCATGCAGGTGTCTGATTTACTTCTAACATCCTGGCTGGTTATCTGTGATTTTATCAGTAAGATCCACAATATGACCATGCATTGCAGAGAAAGATAATGTAAAAAGATTGTACACTAAATATGAAACAGATGATCTGCAGCAGTGGGTTTCAGCATTGCTATAGAGACCCACTCCGCTGACACTTTTATCATAGAAAAGATTGGCATGATTTTTTGTTTGGACTAAGCGGCATGCAGTTTAGAACTTTGCAAACAATCTTAGACTGGATTTTGAAAAATCCTGTGTTATGGACATTAAAAATGAATCTGTGGTGTGGCATGTTGCAGAAAGCAAACAAAATTGTCCCTTTGTATAGTTTATGAAAGCCTAATTTATTTGTTAGTTTTTTATAAAAGATATGTACAGACCCCTGTGTGTTGTTTTTTTTTTTTTTGCTTCTAATTCATTGCTATGTTTGGTTTTGTCAAAACCACCCTCAAGTGTTTTAGTTAACATTCATTTTTTAGTTAAGTTAAAAATTTAATAAAAAAATGATAATCATTGATAAAACACAATAAAAACAGTTAAAATCATGTAAATTTTGTAATTCAAAACTCAACATTTGGAATTAAAATCCAAATTCTGACGTATGGGAAGATCCAAATGGGTACTCAGTTCAGAACGAATCTCCTTGTTAGATCCAGACCAGGCTGAACTGCACATCTCTAGTTTCTATTTATATAGATCCTACATATTATGCAGTACTTTATAGAGAGTACATTTTATAGGGCCTTATTCAGGTTGGATCGCAAATTGCGATCCAACAAGAAATTTTGCGTTTGCCCGGCAGGCGCATGCTCAGGGCCCATCCTGTGCATATGCCCACATTTACTGCTGGTGACCCGCAGACAATGCAAATGCCTCTGCCTGATTTACAGGCAGAGGTGTTAACGGAGAGGGAAGGGGGCGGCAATGCTCCATTTCCATTGCGGAGGTGGTGGCAGGGAAATAATGGTGGTGGCTTCCAAACAGGGGGCGTGGTGTGTGTGTTATTGGGGCGACTGTATGACGTCACACATATAACATGCGAGCACTTCACTAAGCAGCAAAGCGCTCACATGATAAGAGTAGCCCCCTGCTTTCACAGACTAGTTATGTAGGCAGACATCAGGCTGCCATGTTTTGAGTTGGCCCACCCTGCAAATGGTCCGGACATGTCTGTGTTGTCCGAGCCGCAATCCCCACACAGTGCATTGATGTCCACAAAATGCGCCATTGACGTCTTATCACCACCCCTCTCCAGGACTTTGACTGCCCTCTGAAAAGAATGCAGTATAAAACCTTGCGCATGCGCTCACCAGAGTGTGTGCATGTACACATGTGCTGAAATCGCCAATTAGCAATTTCAGCACAATAGCGATTTATGCTGAATCAGGCTCTCTGCTCAGGATGTCACACAGACAGACACAGACCTTTGTAAACATAATTAAAGGATTTACATACACAAACTTTTAATCTCTTCTACGATAGTGGAACATATTTTAAAAAAAGCAAATATTTATATGTACTTTTACTGTTCATTGTTTCTAAACTTTTAAAACAATAATTTAAACAACATGGTCTACTTTTATTTAAAAACAACTATTGGGGTTGGGTTTAAAATTATATATTATGTTTTAAAATGAATAATAATTGTATTTCACGTATTATTTTGTCTGTAACATTCGACACTTATTTAGGCTGTTACAGTAAAAAGAGGACATTTTTATGTTTATGTACCAGGATGAGGTGGGGACAACTGACAGTCCATGTCCACTACATGTAACAAGGAAGCACCTCCATTTGAGGAGAGAATTCCTCCTCAAACACCATGTATGGATTGGTGCTGGATGTACTCCCCATGTCCTGTGACCCTCAAGGCACGCCGCTGCCATCTTGGCTTTCAGGGCTCTCTTCATGTCACCAAACCTTTAGGTCCCACTGGCAGGAGCTAACAATGTTCATTGCATCTTGGATTGACCTCCACATCGCCTTCTTCTGGGACACAGGGTTCTTGTGTGTCTGGGCACCCAGCAAGCATGAAAATATATGAGACTCTCACATTGCATCCTGTCCTTATCTTTCCAGGTACAGGCCTCTTAATCCTCCTCACTGTCCTCCACAGCACTGTCCTCCACCTCTTAATTCTCCTGCTCCTCACTGTCTTCCTCCTCTATGGCAGGCTCAGGCTGCTGCTGTTGCATGACCTACTCCTCCTTCTCCTCCTCCTTCTCCTCCTCCTTCCTCATCTTCCACTCTCTGCCAACTCTCCTGGAAGTCATGGATGCTCCAAAACACTGCAAATAGAGCGTTCTCTCTCGCTCTCTTTCACAAAATACCGCCTCCTCTCAAAAATGTCTACTACCTTTCATAAGACAAAATGAAGCAACAGGGTTTATATAGGGTGTGTGATGCTTAAATCAGGGTCTTTTAGGTGCCAATGGGTGACTTTCTTCCACACTGTGCAAATCACATAATGAAACTCACATTTCTAGTTGGTCTAAAATACACTTTGCCACGACTTTAAGTTTGCATCACAGGCAACGTTGTAAAGGGACACATCTGTACACATTTGTAGTCAATTTCTGAAGTTTTGCATCCCACTGCGGGTCATTTCCGTTGGCAATTTCTTGATGCAGCTTACTTTCATTTGGCTATGATAACAAGCAGAATTTTCATAACTGGGAGGAAAACAAACCTCATCAGCTTTATCAAAGGCCCCTACACAGCCAACAGAGCCATATCGAAAGCTGATTTCTACAAACATTAACCAAGAACCATTAATGAACTGAAAGCTGCTATAATGATGATTTCATATTTAAAACCAATTGAAAATAAACTGTATTCCATGCACTTTTATAATATGTACTCAAATTTTAAATAGCTTTCACCATGCCTTTTTTGTTACCCTTTAAAATCTGTGAGTTTTTTTTTTGCCTCACCATGTATAATATGTTCTTCAAAGCATTTCATATTTACTGTGCTAAAGCACAATGGTTTTTTTTAATGATATATTTTACCATTGAAAAGTGGCTACTATTTCTTCTTATTCTAGCTAATTCAATTAACAGTTTTCCTTCCATCTTGCATGACCACGTATTTGTATAAAAATAACTTGGATGAGTTAGAATCTAATAATTAATGACAGAACCTTCAGGTCTATAGAGTATGTTCTTTAAGAATATGAAAAAAACCCTACTCTTCACAATAGCAATATGTGCATCCCTTACATCCTTGAGTGTTTTAATTTACAAACAGTAAACCCCATGGCTAGGCAAATATTTAATCAATCAATCAATCAATCAATCAATCAATCAATCTATTATTCCATTTACAAGACAAGGTCTTCTCTATTTCACATTCTAGTCTTTTCTTCTCAAATTGATAGTGTGTCCCATGGTTCTTGAAATTCTTTTAGCACTGCCTGAACCCGTAATGTATTTTAGTTTTTCTGTGATAACATAGTAACATAGTAACATAGTAAAATAAAAACATAGTTAATAAGGTTGAAAAAAGTCAAATTGTCCATCGAGTTCAACCTGTTACTTACACTAATCTGTATGTACTATAGTATAACTATAGTGACCCTGGTGTAGTTATGATATTAAATTTAACTAACGACTATAATTTTTGCTATTTCTAAAATGCATTCTTTTTCAATGCTATATCCTAGGATATTTCTTTCAGTTTATCTAATCCATTTTTAAACTTATTTACTGAGTCCACTAATACTACCTTCTCTGGCATAGAATTCCAAATCCTTACTGCCCTTACTGTGAAGAACCCTTTCCTGCATTAGGTATGACATTTTCTCTCCTATAACCTCAGAGGGTGTCCATGTGTTATGTGTACAGATTTTTCAATTAACAAATTGCCTGATAGCTCTTTGTATTGTCCCACTATAAATTTGTAAATATTAATAATGTTTCCTCTTAGACGACTCCTTTTGAGTGAAAACATATCTAACCTAGCAAGCCTTTACTTATAATCTAGTGTCTCTAACCTCTTAATCAATTTGGTGGCTCACCTCTGATCCCTTTCAAGTTCCAAGATATATTTTCTGTAGTATGGTGCCCAGAACTGTAAACAATATTCAAAGTGTGGCCGTACCATTGATTTATACAGTTGCAGGAATACACTCTTATCCGCTGTCTCAATTCCCTGTTTTATACATGATAACACCTTATTTGCCTTATTTGCTGCATTGGGTACTGCTGCTTAGTCTATTATCAATGAGTACCTGCAAATCTTTTTCAACTTCTGTTTCCCCTACATCTTCCCCATTCAATTTATAGGTTTCGTGATTATTTTTAGGCCCAAAGTGCATTACTTTAAATTTTTCTATATTGAACCTCATTCTCCATTTATCTGACCACACTTCCAGTTTAAATAAGTCATTCTGTAAAGACTCAACATACTTGTCTGAATTAATTACTTACACAGTTTAGTATCATCTCAAAAATAGACACTGTGCTTTCCAGACCCACTCCTAAGTCATTAATAAATATGTTAAACAATAATGGCCAAAGTAAAGACCCTTGCAGCATTCCACTGAGTACTGAGGTTGGAAAACATCCAATTTACCACCACTCACTGTTCTCTATTATAAAGCCAATTATTTACCCAAGTACAAATAGTAAACACTGCTGAAAAAAATTGTTCAATAATTCTGCTTTATCTTTGTCCTCGTTAATCAAGACACCCAACTCCCCTTTAATGTTCCTATTTTCACCTTTTTTAACCTTTTGCCATTTATATAGTTAAAACATTTTTAGGGTTTGTTTTATACTCCTTCGCGATTTGCTTTTTGTTTGCTCTGATTTCTTTTTTGTATTTTTTGTTACATTTCTTGTAGTATTGGAATGATTCTGACTTCCTGTCGGATTTAAATGTTTTTAAAGCATGCCTCTTTTTGTCCATTTCTTCCTTAACCTTCTTATTAAGCCACATTGGTTTGAATTTAATACTACGTTTTCTGCACATGGTAATAAACCTGTGCTTATTGAGCAAAGTTTTAAAAGACTCCCACATTTCAGCCATATCAATACCATGAAACAAAGTTTCCCAATCAATGTCCTTTAGTGCTTATTTCAGCATGTTGAAATTTGCTTTTCTAAAGTTTAAGGTCTTATTTGGGCCCTTATAGTGTTGTTTTTGAAAACTAAAAAAACGAATGTCACCATATTATGATCACTTTTGTCCCTTTTGTTTTCTAAGTTGTACATGAACTTAAAGAATTTACTAATGAGTAATGTTTTGCTGTCCCTGCACAATTTTAGTAGCACTTGTCTAAATTTTATTCTGTTTCCTTCATTTCTGTTTTGAGTGCCATCAAAACTGTACACAAGTTGCTCTTTATAATTATTTATATTTCTATATTAGCTAAGAAATAAATCTGGGATGATTTCTCACATGATTATTGTAAATGTTAGATACACGATAATACAGTGACTCTGTACTGAGTTGGGAGCTGCTTTTATTAGAGGCACATTCACTGTAGTGAGTAAGTTGAGAAAGGTGACTTCTATACTTAGTTTTTATTCTTATGACGTCCGCTTAATTGATCTTAAATTTCTTATTATGTGACCTTCTGATTTGGCTTAAAATTCATCTCTTCACTTTAATATGAGCTTTAACTACCTCATCATTGTTAATTCTTATGCATATGATGAAGGAGCAATGTCATATATTAATGATTTAATAATTCAGACTCTGTAGACTACTTAAACTTTTTCTTTGTCAAACTGTTTCCAGTCTAATATCATCTCAAATTGCAATGTATTTTTTCTGAGCTAGTCATTAGTTATTATGATTTTACTTTAAGATAACTATTACTATATAACTGTAATAAAGTGAAATACTTTGGTTTACCTTTAAAAGCTTAAACTTGTCTTTTACCAGTTAAGATATAATCCCATAATATTTAGTTATTCTATAGTCAACTATTTTGCTGTTATTGGGACTCATCAATCTGAGATAGGGATCTTGGCTGTTAATATTCACACCACAAGATCAGTTATTCTTTTAATATTTTCTCAATAGATGACCTATAGCAGAGGCATGGAAGCAGCTGCCTTTATCAGAATCAGAATCAGAATCAGAATAAGCTTTATTGGCCAGGTGTACTCACGTACACTAGGAATTCTTTGTGGTACAATGCATCGCCAAGCAGCAACATGGAGGAAGAACGTAGCATGCATTGCAAACATTACACATATGAGTTCATACTGCACATATGCAACTGTACAGTAGACATATTATACATTTAAGACTAAAAACTAAGGCTGCTTGGCAGAGCAGCGCCAAGGCAGCCATCTGCGGCGCCAACTAGAACTCCCACAATGCACATAATACAGAAGATTTAAGTATTACATCAAAAGATAAACCACACAGACAAAGACACTGAAAGAATAATGCATGATTGGTGTAGGCATTTTGAGTAATAACCTCCAGGGGTTGTGTATTCCACCCTCACAAGGCACCAGGTGCGGCAGCCATCTTAGGCGCACTGCGTAGGATTACCCAGGGTGGAATAGTCCGCCCCTAGAAGAGAACACAAAATGGGGAGATTGCAGAGTCCTTAAGTTCAGAGTAGGGTTAAAATAAAAACATCAGGTCCACGCATTTTTCATCCCATCCACAAGCGCACCAGATAAGGCAGCCATGTTGGGCGCACTACAAGATTACACAGTGGGAGATAAGCCATACAGGGGCAAAATGCATGTATGGGAGAACTGACACGTGTGTAGGAGTATGCTATACCCTGCATGGAAAGATCCAACTGAAGCACACCCCACCCATGGAGGAACCATCCGAGGCAGCCATGTGGGGCGCACTGCATAGGTTACTGCTGGCAGGGTGTGCAACCAATGGAGGTACACATTATGGGGATAGCACACAGTGGGGTGGAAGTACCGTGTAAGAAGAAAGAGAAGAGAAAGACACATTTGCAGGAAAACTGTACTAACATTATTTTGTGAAAAAGATAAATGTCCTGGTCTCATGAGAGCAGTGCGGGTGGGTGTGAGTATGTGGGGTGCACACTAATGTCCAATGGAACTGACCCAGCAAAGTCTGGTCCTGATGCGCACGTCCCTCAGTTCCCTGCTCAGCTTGAGGGGTAGTCCCGGGGGCAGTCATGATGTTCTTGGACACAGAAGTAGTAGGCATTGGTCCTGGTGTTCTCATGGCAGAGGTGAGGAGAGGCCACATAATGTTCCAAATATCTTTCTTGATGCTGTTCAATGTTTGTTCAACTGTTTTTTTAACTGTTCATTTTCAAAACGCTTAGAGAAGGAACGCTTTGAGTATCATGTGAGACCTGCAATTACCCATGCTATGCGAATAAGACACACAAGCAGGTTCTGCTGATTAAAATTATATGCTGCATGCCTATGCCTGTATCTGCATCTGCATCAAAAATGATACACTACAGTGTTTTCTATGAAAACACTGTAGAAAAGCATATTGTATGCAGATACAGCCGCTGTTGCCAGTGGCAGAACTTGTGAGTGGTGGGCCCTTGTACAAAAATATAATTTGGGCCTCCCTCATGCACTCCTATCCAATTTCACAATATGCGAGATGCAGTAGGTGTCAGGGAAGGCACTGGGAGGCAGAGGGTGACAGTGGAATGCAGGGAGAGGCAGTGGGTGACAGGAAGAGACAGTGGGTTAGAGAGGTATAAGCACAATGTCCTGTTCTTGTCAGAGAACAGGGGGCATGTACTTTGGTGGGGGAAGAAACACAGCAGTATCTGCTCTGTCTGTGACAGGAGCCCCCAGCCCTTGTACTTTACTCAGTTTGGCACTCGGTTAGATTGACATTGACAGTGACAGTTACACCGGTTGTGGCTTCCTTTAATTCACAGACAGCAGTAAATCAGAAATAATGTACAGCTTTGTGTTAATTATAGGCCAAAAGTGGCTGTGATAATCAGCGCTGACAGGTGGCAGGACTCCTCTATCAGTCTTGCACACACAAGGTCAGCCCTGCCTTCCTAAGTTAAGGGCAGATACCACAGGCAGTGGGGCCATGGGATAACTCATTGGTGGTTTGGGCAGCAGTGGGTCTGCTACACATGCAATGAACATGCACTAATGGTAGTCCCACCTCTGGTGGTCACACACAGAATATAGGCATACCACATATAATTTTAATCAGCAAAAGCTACTTGCGTGTCCTATTCACATTGTTTTGTGAATATGAAGTATTTTAATGGAAAAAGTTGCATGAAAACATGTTCAGTACTACCGATTCATGCCACAGCATGCCATGCCATTCAAAAGTATGGAACCCAAGGGCAGCTGTCTCCACCTTCAAATGTACAAATGTATACAATATAGAATATATGGGGGGGTCTAGACTGTACCCCCTAATTAAAAACATGATGAGAGGTGCTGCCATGCTGAGACTTGAAGTTACACACAGAAAAAAAGAGAAAATACATGCCCAAATGTATGCTTAATTAAGGTATACTTTTCTTGGAATATGTTAATTAGCTACATTAAATAAAAATACCTTTCCTTAAATTTATCGCTACTTTTGCATAGTTAGGGCAATCACATCATTGTATATCTTTCTCCTAAATATAGGGTTATTTGTAACTTTAATTTTCTAAAAAATAAGGGAACTAGGCATTGGCATTTCTATAATGTGTGTGGTATGGTACACACGGGCCCCTGGGGAGCCCACACAATGCCAGAGTCTATTGCACTGTGGAAAGGAGGAGGCCCACCCAGAGTCTGCAGACGGGCCCCCTTCTCTGTTAAAATGCCCCTGGAACAAGGTCTTACCTAATTATATTACTAATTAATCTAATGCAATGTAAAAGCTTATTATTATCATTAAATGAGATACCGAACTGTAGCTGATTAAGCTGTGCCTGTCCCTGCTTTGTGAATGCAATCCCTATTGATATCAGCTAGTTACATAACTACAGTTTTCTTTGACAATACAGATAGACTCCTGCTGTCATATTGTATAGAACTATATTCAGGTTTGAAAACTGTTTGCACTTGTGGTGTTTTGATCTGAACATCATGGTGCCTGGCTCTGTCGCTGCACCTGCTGGATATCATAGAGAAGGGTGGTTGTGCAGGAGCACAATGCATCATGCCCTTAAATACAGTAAAAAAAAAAACATTTCGGCTGTATGTTTTGTTACATTCTCTTACAGTAATGTAGTTTACCAAATAAGAAAATTGGGTGGTGTTTTTAGGCATGTTATTGCTCTTAAAATATTTATAATTATTTCTCAAAATATGCATATCATATAATAGCATTAAAATTAATATACTCTGATTACCTTTTACTGTTCGTTACAGTTATTTTTTATAACCATGTTATGTCTTTCTGTTGTTTTACAATGTTGTTTTATGACTATGACATTCCTGTAACCACTTTTGTTTTGTTTTTTTTCCTTTTTCCTTTCTGTATCCTCTAATTTTACTTGAAGATTCAATAAAAACATTGTTTAAGAAAAAAAATAATATACAATATTAAATACAATTAATATAAAAAAATAGCTTTTGAGATATCACAATTTGCATATTTGCTCTCTATTCTCCCATCTGCACTACATTGTCTTCCCCAACTGCGCCGCTTTGTCTTCCCCATCCATGCTGCTGTCTTTTCCCATCCGTGCTACTTTGTCCTTGCCCATTTGAACCACTCTGTCTTCTAGCGTCCATGCTGTTATGTCTTTTCCTATCCGTACCCCTCTGTCTTACCTCAACCAATCCATTATGTCTTCCCCCATCTGTACCACTCTATCTTACCCCAGCTGTGCTGTTTTGTTCTTTATCCTTTGAACCACTCTGTCTTCCAGCATATATGCTGCCCTGTCTTCTCCAAATATCCCACTGTGTCTTCCTTCATCCATGTCTTTTTGTTTACTCGGCAGACCTGACTTAGACTTTCAATTTATGTATGTACTGATTTAAAAATAAGTAGTGGAAAATGATTAGAAGTTGAGTGTCAGTATATTTAATAACATGTGGTGACATTTCAGTGTGGGGACTGAGTGGTAGGTAAGTTATGAATGGTGACAGATTTTAAAACACTGAATTATATTGCAGTTGACTGAGATGTGGAGAAATAGTGGTAGGCAGATGAGAAGGGTGCTAATAACATTTTTTTACTATAAGTATTCTTAGTGCTTAGAGTGTCCGACTGCATTTTTTTCCTGACTGTTCAGTGTTCACTGCAGATGTGCATAATAAGAGAGAATTGGCTGCTCTGAGAGACATTCAGAAATCTTCCTTCAGCTACAGCAATAATAACATAGCTCTGCAACTCAATGGTTCCCCCATAGAGTAATTACTATATTCACTTTGGCTGACAAGTCCACTAGGGAACTCAGTGTAAATTATGTAATATCACTAAGTGTGTATTAAATGCTTATCTGTCTGAACACTTTGAGATCACTTTTGCATAGAATCACAGAAGTGCATAGCCTCACACTCCCCCCCTGCTTCCTTCAGCCTCCAATCACCTTACTCACATCAACCCTACTGCCTCCAGTCCCCAAGCATCCCACTCATGTCCTCTCTGATTTCACCAGTCCCTAATCACCTAATTCACCTCCTCCATGCTGCCTACACTCCTCCATCAAATCACTCACCTCCTCCCTGCTGCCTCCAGTCCTCAATCACCTAATTTCCCTCCCCCTGCTGCCTCCAGTCCTCCATTACCTCACTCACCTCATCCCTGTTGCCTCCAGTCCCCATTCATCCCACTCACTTTTCTGCCTGCTGGCTCCAATCTTCCATTAAATCACTCAACTCCTCCCTGCAGCCTCCAGTCATAATCACCTCACTAACCCCCTTCCTGGTGTCTGCAAACACCTGCACTTATGTTCCCTACGACATGTACATGTACAGACATTCAGGTTAGGGTTAATTTTTGTCTGGAACCAATTAGCCTGTCAGTATATTTTTGGATTGTAGGAGGAATCTGGACTACTTGGAGGAAACCAACGCAAGCATGGGGAGAAAATACAAACTCCACACAGTTAGGCTGTGGTGCGAATTGAACCCATGACCTCAGGCATGTAATGCTAACCATTACACTGTCCGTGCTGCCCCATATAGTACAGTATTTGCATCAGGGGCATTTCTAGAGAGGAGGAGGCCTATATGCAGTCTCCGTCTGGGCCCCCTCTTCTCCAGCTGTCAGCGCTTAGCTGTGGGCACTAGGGTCCCTAGGGCACTTTTTGTAGCTACTGTAGTTCACATTTTCTACAAAGACCTGGCCCATGGAAATCACCCTTTAACATGAATGAGCAACCTTTGCAGACACTGCCCCCAGTGAACAGTCACCTTCCCAGGTGCCACAGCCAATACAATAGGCATTGTGCAACTTAGTTACCTGATCTGCCAGTACACTGTGAGAGAATTTGAGAGAATTTGCATGTGGCTATAAGGCACATAAGTTACAAACTTCCAGAAAAATAACTTAATATCCAAGAATCACTACATATGGTAGATTTTCAACAACAAATGGCACAAAAGAATGTGTGTGAGGATACATCTGAATAAATTACTTTGTACAGTATGTGGCTGAAATACAAATGCTACATTTAGGAAAAAGTATCCATGATTGATCACCTTGGTGGAGCATCAAATATGGCACAAACAGGGAAGGGAAAGTACTGTATATGAGGACACATCTGCATGGCTGGAGACCCTTGCAGTTTGAAACACAGCAGCAAATAATGCTCAGAAAAAAACTCTCAAGGACTGTGTGACTTCATGCAAAACCTTTGATGTTCTTGCTGTGCAAATCCATAATGGCCACACTATTCTGTTTCCTACTAAATGCTTCATCATACTGAACTATTTCAGTAAAAAAAAAAACAATGGATCAAGTGCATACATTTTAATCACATTTAAGTGACTATTGGTTACTGATCAAGCTTCCTAGAGCCAATGATCTTGCCATCCTGTTCATTCAGCATGTTTTTAGAATTCATGAAATACCCCAGGGCATTGTCTCAGCTAGGGGCACTCAATCCATTGCATGCTTCTGGAGGTCTTTTTGTTTCAAATTTGGAATGAATCTTAGTCTTTCTTCTCTTCTGGATTCTTTCCACAATCCAATGGGCAAACAGAATGCGTGAATCAATCACTTGAATAGTATCTGCGGTGTCATGTTTCCAGGTGTCAAAATGTCACGGAGACCATGTACTTTTAAAGTTGATTATATGATATGGTTGTCTGCTTGAAATATTAAGCTTCATCAAACTTCTCAAAAATGTGGAACCCATTACATTGTGCCTATTCGACTCATTCAGTGAGTCAATCCTGTTGCCTTTCATCTTCAGTTGCCCAGATCTTTGAAAGTCAATAACACATTTCATTGCTCTTTGTTCAAGCCTGCATTCTTTCCAAAAGATTCAAGGTTGGTAGCTCTAGGAGACCTGTCCCAATTATGGTTCAAGGATGTCAGGAGTATGTGGTTGAGTAGATCTTGGACTCCAAGTTTGTACATGGCTGAGTACATTTCTTGGAAGGGCTATGGCCCTAAGGAGAGGGCATGAATTCCTGGAAGATTTCTTCATGCTCCTGAATTCAAGAAGTCCTTTCACAGAGCGTTCCCTCTTAAACTGGGATCTAGGGGTTCCTTAAACCCTCTTCAAGTGGGGTTACTGATACATCTTGCCAGGTGGGCTATGCTAGACAAAGGTCCCGGTCATTGGGATGATGCATCTCTTCCTGCTGCCTGGCCTGACAGCCAGCCCAGTGCCTAGTTATGCGGTGGCCAGAATTCCTTTTGGGAGCTGCCCTGTGCCTGCCAACTGGGATGCTGGGTGCAGATGGCATTCCTGGTTGCTAGGTTACACCACACAGATAACTTCCGTCTCTCAGTCGGGATGAGTGGACATGTGGCAGTGCAGCTGCACATCATTACTAATGAATGCTCCTTCCTCACTACCTGCTTGCAGATTGATCAGAATACCCTTTATATACCCTGCTGGCCACTCCTTCCTTGCTGGTTATAATTTACCCTTTGCTGTGTAAACCACTGGTCCCTGTATCTATTTTGGTCATTGTCCTGTGGATACTCTGCCAGAATCCCCTGCCCTTTCTGCTTAACCCTGGTCTGGTGAAGTGTTAAAATCTGCCGACCGTAGCTCCCCAGCTGTGAGCTTACATGTCATATGCACTGTTAAACACCTGCCTAGACAGAGGCTAATCCAATTCATACCTCATCAGTCATGTGCCTCATGCTTAGCAGTCATTCAGTACAACTTGTGGTTTTCAGACTATTGGGTGAGCTCCTACTGCTGTAGGTATTACATCCAGGCCGCCCCATAAGTACCTGTGTACATGTACAGTAATTATGGAAATGCAGGGGGGTTGTTGTTAGTGGAAGACCCTCTTGAGGACTCTATGAGTCTCACCCCAATAGTTCTGGAGTTCTCCACTACATCCTGCAAGTCCAAGAGTCTTGACGCCAAGTGAGTCCAAGGTTACTAACAGGAGGATAACACATCCCAACCTCATCAGAAAGAATATGCATTTGAAACTCAGATGATGTCCCAATTGTAACAACATTTATTAAGGGAAACCACATCTTCAGGTTACCTTGCAGCTCCAAACACAGAAAAAAAGACCTATACCATCAACAATCCACATAGATCCTGTGCTGGAAGGAACATGTAAACACTAAACTGGCTGTGGAATAGGGATTACAACTTCATGCAACAAGTCCTCTGCTGGTGAAATGAAGATGGAAGTTGGAAAAGAATCCTGTGGGAGAATGTCCACAAAACCCAACATCTGCATGAGCTGAGTTGTCAGCCACACCAGCTGCACATGAACATGTGTAAAATGTGGGGAGGAACCACAGCAGGCCTAGCTCACAGCAAAACAGCAAACGCCTTAATAGCTATATGGAAGGTAAGGAATGCTCCACTTATAGTAGCATCATGCTGTCCCTAAAGGGTCTGCAAATGAGGGCCTTGAGCCTGTGGAAACGGGTAAATAACTCCTTGATTCAGCTACATAAATCAAACATACAGCAACCTCTGGGGACACTAAGGAATTGTTCATGACCCAAATACAGATGTGCTGCGTTAATTTCTCTGGCATGTTTGCGACCGTGATCTTATCTGCAGTTACAATGGCTCTGGCATCTTACTTCCAATAGCAATGCTGCGCAACTAAACTCTAGCACAAAAGTTAGTATGACAGGAAAGGCTCTGTCTCACCTGCCTCACCACACTGCATGTCACTGCTCAGAAGGACATTATTTGACCCATGTGCATCTGATGATTGCGTCTTTCTGTGCAGTACAGAGATGCCATCAGTCGGCTTCTCAATACAAATATTTGTGGCTGTAACATTTGCATTCTTCCCAAAGCTTTTGCATACAGATTCGAAGGCATCGCATACATCTCTGAATCAGGCCCTTAGTCTCTAAATGAGCTTATTTGCTCTCTTATGTTAAAAATGGGACTTATGTTTAATTACAGTGGCGGTTGGATCATTAATTGTTTCTTTGTATAGATACCCCATTTTTCATAAAAGGGGCACCAATCAAAATACTGGTGGTTGGGATCCCTGCATAATCTAGGCTAGGGTTAGGCACTCAGGGAAGGGGTGGAGAGGTTAGGCTGCAAGGGGTGGTTAGGGTTAGGCTTTCAGGGGGGTTAAGGTTAGGCTACAAGGGGGGTCAGTTAGGGTTAGGCTATAAGTGGAAGAGGTTAGTGGTCAGCCTGCGAGAGCTGTGGGTTAGGGTGAAAATACTTACTGGGATGTGTTAGGATTCTGGTCATCAGAATCCCGCTGTTGGTCTTGTGACTGTCGGTATCTAGACAGATGGTATTTTGTACCCAAAGAAATTAAAGCTATGTTTTAAAATATAACCATTTATCTACCAATAATGTAAACATGTAGAAATGGTCTTAGTTAAACTCTTAGGCTTCTTTGCTAAACCCTTTTTATCTTATAGATAAGAATCACTTTAAAATGACACAATTTTGTTATTGTAAAATAAAATACAAACATTGTTACAGTTTAGTACCACTGCAGAACTAGTATTTGTTACAGTTTCAAACTTTCCTTAAAAAATATTGGAGTAGACTTGCTTGTGCCTGGAAATGTAAATAAATGATAAACAGTGGTAAATATTGCTTTGTTCACATAGTGTAGTATTTAATGAGAATGTAAAGAGTGGTAAGAAAGTATTCTAAACTGCAGTATTGCTATAATAAGTTTCATACAAAACACTGTTTACTGTTTGTTCAGGAGAACTTTCCACATTCCTCATTTTAACTTCAAGACGGCAATGTTTTATTTACTACACTTGTTTATGTTTACTTGCTAAACAATCATTGTGTTCTGTAAAATATGGAGCATTAACACACTAGTGTTATGTCTTTCTGATTTAAACTGTGTAAAGAAAAGCCATTCTTTACACAAAAAAGTGCAGCTATTTTATGGAAAAATGGTCCACATATGAATGAGTCTCTTGAAATATATACAGTAGTGGTTATTGTATGATGTATTGTGGATTACAAGAATATTTTTATTTATTGAGCCGTACCATGATTATATGAAGGTTGCAAATTACAAGGTACAAGCAATTAAATAGGGACGGTCAAGGAAGTATTAACTGAAAGGAATGTAAGCTATCAATTACAATATTAAAATGCAAGTTTTAAAATTGTAGAAAATGTAAGGTTCTTAGAAAATGTAACCGAATAATAAAATGTATTGTTATCGCATGAAGGTAGAGGAAACATCATGGGAAAAATAAATGTATGCATTGTCCATTTTGTTATATTTTGTCAAAGGCAACAAAAGCAATTTGTACATGTGGGGTCATTCAGACCCCATCGCACGCTGCATTTTTTTTGCAGCCGTGCGATCGGGTCTGAACTGCACATGCGTGTGACCCGCAATGTGCAGATGCGTCGGCCGCCATCGACGGCTGTCGCCGGGCAGCGATGAATCTAACAAAGAAAGCGATCGCACCGGTGATCGCTAGAAGATTGACTGGCAGAATGCGTTCGTGGGCGGCAACTCACCATTTTCTGGGAATGTCTGGAAAAACACAAGCATGCCCAGCCATTCTGGAGGAGGATTCCAGATATCACCACCTAACCAAATCGTCGCAGTGGCTAAGTAAGTCCTGGGCTGTGCAGAAACTGCACAAAATTTTGTTTTTGCAGCTCACTGCACAGCCAATCGCACCCCTGCAAAGCGATTACCCCCTCCCCTGTAGGTGGCGATTACCTGGTCGCAGCAGTGCAAAAAATAACCTGCGTGCGACCAGGTCTGAAATAGGCCCTTGGTACCATGTGTGTAGCAGTATTAATGCCATATATGTATTCAAAATAGAAAGACTTTTGTTATTGGAGCTTACAATAATATTCTGCAAATATGTGTGCATTTTACAAATAAAAGCATGGAGAGTTTGTTCATATATTGCACCATATATCAAAGTATTTAAGACCATTTGCAATTAAATGTAGCATATTTTTTCTGTTTTGTTTCAAAATGTTGCCTAGTGCTACAGTATAATGGCTACTTTAAATCAAGGCCATAAGAGGCCTTGTTGGGTGTGGCTAATAAGTCAGCCCTGGTATAGAAATTACCCTCTCTACCTGAAAGGTCAGGGCATCTAACTGCAATTCATAGCGTGTTGGACACACAGACTAGCATGAAGACTTTCGGCGAAATGGAGTCCCATCATGATTGGCTGCAAGTTTAAAAGTTTTGATCAAAAAATGAACAAAATATCCGTGCTTTTATTTGCTAGTTACACACAGATTTGCAGTATATTATTGATAGGACTGATAGCAATAGCCTTTCTGTATTGCTTACATACTGTATATGGCATTACTACTGTCACGCAGCTGGTACCATGTACAGTATTTGTATAAGTGAGTACATGTATCTTTTTATTTTTCTTGTTTAAAAATGTTGCCTATTGTTGTCATGGCTGCTTTCAATCAAGGCTACTGTATAAAAGGCCTATTTGAATGTGGCTCACAAGCCAGCCCTTGTTTAAATCTTAAAATCTGTACATGAGAGGTGAGTACATTTAGCTGCGTAGAATGGCACCCTGTGGGTGAGCTGGAGTGTTGTCCTGCACTTTCTCAGGAATGCCAGGAGCTCAGATTACTGCTCTTGGTGGCATCCCAGGATCATCTTTGTGACATCATAATGTCACATATGCAAGGGTTGGGTCTGGCCCAGGGAGCATTTCTGAACTTCTTTGGCTTTACTCTATATATGGTTTGCAATAAAGTACTTAGTTTATATGTACTGTACGTAGTGTCGCTGTAAAATACATTGCAGACTAACATAAATGCTGTTTCTTTATTAAAATCATGTTCTAGTAAAACACAAAAATCTAACACCCACAGATACATTTTTATTATAACTAATTACTTGTACAAGTATTGTATTTTAATCAAAAGCAATACAAATAAATGAACAATAGACTTTCCTTTTCCATCTACAAGACTGATTTAACAAGTTTATTGTATCATGCAAGAAAGCGAAACATGAAACCAAACAAAAAAAATATATATTTTTTTTTGTTCTCGCAATGCATTGAACACAATTTCAATACTGTACAAAGAGTTCTAGATTAATTATATCATTATACTGATCTCTAAATTTATGCTTTCTACAGTATTTTTTTTAAATGTGAGTTGCATATTAACTTATAGAGCAATGTTTACAAAAAATAAAAAAGAATTACCAATCCATATAAAAAGGAACAAAATAATATATTTCATTACAACCCTCCAGCTGGAGGTAAAGGGCAATATTCTTGTGTCTTTCTATAAAGTAAAGATAGTGATATTCTCATTTGAGATCTGATAAAAAAAATTACTGACAATACTCACTCTTCATTGTTTATAAATTATATGTAATATCATTCACTTAGGACTGAAGAGGCTTGTAATTCTGCACATTTCTCATATTACTTCTACCCAGGGGCATATCTAGAGAAGAGGGACCCGTGTGCAGTCTCCGTATGTGAGCCCCCTCCTCACCCATGCCGGAAGCGCCTCTGTTAGGCTCTGAACACTAGAGACTCTGGCACAGTGCCAGAGTCTATGGCGCATGCGCAGTTCTCCGGAAAAATGGTGCAGCAGCCATTTTTTCTCAGACCTGCGCATGCACTGTAGACTCTGGCACTGTGCCAGAGTCTCTAGTGTTCATAGCACTAACAGCGGCACTGCCATCTATGGGTGAGGAGGGGGACCACAGACAGACACCAGAAAGATAAGTCTACAAGAAATGGGTGCAGTTTGTGCGGTGTGGGTCCACTCACACTCTGCACCTATTATAGATACTCCACTGCTTCAACCCATTTCCTAAAACTCCCATATATTTCTTGTATTTTTCATACAGCTTCATGTTCCAATGCATATACTTTACAGTAAAGTGCTGATTCTTTGGGGGTGACAAAACTACCAGAATATTAAATTAAACAATGGGCCTTATTCAGAGTTGGACGCAATCCGCTGCATTTGCAGATGTGACATCACCTGGTACTGGTTTTTTTTAAATTATTACCAGGAGGTTAAGCTCAACACTGCAGATCAGAGACATTGGGCCTAATTGCGACCTGATTGTAGCAGCAAATTTGTTAGCAGATGGGTAAAACCATGTGCACTGCTGGGGGAACAGATATAACATGTGCAGAGAGAGTTAGATTTGGGTGGGGTGTATCCAAACTGAAATGTAAATTACAGTGTAAAAATAAAGCAGCCAGTACTTACCCTGCACAGAAACAATATAAACAATATAACCCACCAAATCTAACTCTCTCTGTGCATGTTATACCCCCCCCCCACCGCAGTGCACATGGTTTTGCTCATTGGCTAACAAATTTGCTGCGACAATCAGGTCTGAATTAGATCCATTGTACCATGTGAAGAGCCCCCCGCAGCTCCTCCACTGTCAGATAGTGCCTTGCCTGGTGTGACTCTCTGACTTTACCTTGCATCCCATCTGCTTCTTGATGGTTTTCAATGAAATAATTTCAGGTTGTGGCAGTCTGTCCGGTTACAATAAAAACCTGCATGAGTTGGTGATCATTTTGAGGCAGTCCTCAGGAACTTGAAGGTATAGAGGACTCCTGTGATATCATTCACTTATCTGTACCTCCAGACCTTATAGGAACACTTTATGTTCACCTCCCAACCACACCCATATACTATACAGATCAGTGCATTATGTTACATCATATTCGTATTACCTGTACCTTGTGGATACCCGCTATTACAGCCTGGAAATTATCTATTTTCATGAAACAAGAAAACAGTTTGGAGATGATATATAAAATACTCTGTTCAATTACAAATTTCATGATTAAATGCAAACTCAACATAGAATAGAAAACATTGCAAATATATAGTGGTCTATTTACTAAGCCTTGGATGGCGATAAAGTGGAAGGAACTAAAGTACCAGCCAATCAGCTCTTCACTGCCATGTCACAGGCTGGGTTTGAAAAATGACAGTTAGGAGCTGGTTGACTGGTACTTTATCTCTGTCCACTTTACCTCCATCCAAGGCTTAGTAAATAGACCCCTTTATCTTTAATTGCATCTTCCTCAAAACCTCGTGATTACATTAATTCTACATTGCTATTTTTGAGGGTCCACTAGATAAGTATTCGTCTTCATCAAAGAGACTCAAATGTAGATATATCCATGGTAATTGCTGCCTTTTACAGATGTCTTCTCATTTGCCTCATGCCCAATATGGCACTTGGAGTGACTTAGATGATCCACCATAGATAGTGATTCATACTTTTTTTCTGGATTTTGCATTTACTGTATATACTTCACAGATGCACACAAAGTCACATACAATGTAACAGGCACACTATATTAGTACTTTTTACACAAATGGATTAGTATTACTGTAAATTGAGATATGGGAATTTGTAATAAACACAGCAGACAAATATTATATCAATATTTATAGAATCTGTGGATTCTGACCCAGTGTGTAATTAATTTGGCAAAGTTGTATAAGAAAAATTAAGGATAATTTTATAAACAAATATTAAGACTATGCATAAGTCTTCTGGCGAAATATATGATTACCATGATCCTAAGGTATCAGTCATCTGGAATCAGTCCTGGCACAGGAGTTTGCAATCAGCTGTACAGAAAATTCTACAATCAATTTGTATCTAATTAATAGACCATTGTCCAGTCATGAAATAAACATAATTATGTACAGTACAGTATGTTTGCCATGAATATTATTTTAAAACACTAAGATGTCTCCAATTGCTTCTGTTTTCCAGCCATCCTGGCCATCATAAACTGTAATGGATGGAAGATCAGAGAACAGCTGATGGGCAGTCTTGACAGAAAATATACATTATGGTAAGAACTTACTATTGATAACGGTATTTCTCCTATATCCACCGGTTTCCATAGGATAACAGAGGGATATGATGGAGCTACAGCGGATTGGCACCAAATGATCACAAGCTTTCAGGCCTCCCAGGTTGCAACGGGCTCGTCCATATACTCCCTGCCCACTGGCTCAGGCAAATCAGTTATATTCCAAAACATTTAGGCAGGAGCATTATGTAGAACCCTATTCAGGCGAGAAGAACACACATGCAAACCCTTCCATGGAAGAGGGAAGAGGTTAGTGAGCATAAAGATTCTCAAATCAGGTGCGTCAGGGTGGGATCCCTGTGGAAACCTGTAGACATAGGAGAAATACTGTTATTAATAGTAAGTTCTTACCATAATGTATATTTCTCCAGCTGGGTCCACAGGTTATCCACAGGATAACAATGGGATTTCTCAAAGCAATTTTTAGTGGTGGGGACGCTCCTGATTAGACAGGAGAACCTTACGCCCGAATTCAGCATCATGAGAGGCAAAAGTATCCAAGGCATAATGTCTAATGAATGTGTTAATGGAAGACCATGTGGCTGCCCTACATATCTGTTCTGCAGAAGCACCATATTGTGCTGCCCATGAAGGACCTACCTTACATGTAGAGTGAGCAGAGACATTAGCCGGAACAGGGAGATCAGCTCGATAATATGCTTCTGAAATCGTCATTTGAAGCCATCTTGCTAGCGTCTGTTTAGTAGCAGGCCATCCCCTCTTGTGAAATCTGTAGAGAATGAAGTGAGAATCTGTCTTTCTGATGGCATTGGTACGATCCACGTAGATTCTTAAGGCATGGACTACGTCCAGCGACGCTTCTCCCGCAGAAAGTCCCGACACCTGAAAAGCCTGGACTACAATTTGTTACTTAAGGTGAAACTTAGAGACCACCTTAGGAAGATAACCAGACCTAGTTCTGAGAAGTGCTTTATCTGGAAAAAAATCAGAAATGGAAACTTATATGACAGCGCTCCTAAATCTGTTAATCTTCTAGCTGATGTCATAGACAGTAGAAAGAGTACTTTAGCTGTCAACCATTTAAGATCCACTTTATTAAGTGGTTCAAACGGAGCACCCTGAAGGGCTTTGAGGACCTGACTTAAATCCCAAGGTACTGCATGAGGAACAAAGGGTGGTTGAATGCGCAGCATTCCCTAGAAAAAAGTATGCACATCCTGTAAAGTGGCAATTTTCTTTTGGAACCCTACAGTAAATGCTGATACTTGAACTCTCACAAAAGCCACCTTCAAACCCTTATCGATTCCTGCCTGAAGGAGATCTAAGATTCTGGTTACTCTGAAAGATTTTGGATCCATGCTTCTTTCATTGCACCAATAAATATAGGCTTGCCATATTCGGAGATAAATGCGAGCTGAGGAGAGTTTCCTTGCTCTGAGCATAGTTTGAATTACCTATTGTGAGAATCCTCTTGACTTTAGGATAGAGGTTTCAACAGCCACGCCATCAAAGACAGATGATCCAGATGCCTGTGATAACAAGGACCCTGCATAAGTAGATCTGGACGTTGAGGGAGCAGAATTGGAACATCCAACGACATCCTCTGCAGATCTATGTACCAATGCCTTCTGGGCCAAGCCGGAGCTATCTGCATTACGGCACCCTTTGCTTGCTTTATTTTCCTCACCACCCTGGGTAGCAGGGAGATTGGAGGAAACAGATATGCCAGATGAAAGTCCCATTTCCCTGACAGTGCATCCACAAGGATCACTCCGGGGTCCTTTGTTCTTGACCCGTATGCCGGAACTTTGTTGTTCAGACTGGATGTCATGAGGTCTATCTCTGGCAACCCCCACTTGTCTACTAGAGTCTGAAAGACCTCCGGGAGTAGAGCCCATTCACTTGCTTGAATGGTGTGTCGACTGAGAAAGTCTGCTTCCCAGTTTAGGATTCCTGGAACGAACACTGAGGACAATGCTGAAAGATGGAGTTCTGCCCACTTTAGTATGTGATTTACCTCCTTCATTGCTTTTTGGCTGCGAGTTCCTCCCTGATGGTTGAGGTATGCTACTGCCGTTGCATTGTCCGAATGGATCTGGACTGGTTTTCCTTGCAGAATGTCCTTTGCCTGTATCAGTGCCATGTATATGGCCCGGAGTTCCAACAGGTTTATTGGCAGGTGACTTTCTTCTTTGGTCCATTGTCCCTGGAATCATAATCTTCCAGACACTGCTCCCCAGCCCTGAAGACTGGCATCTGTTGTCAGGATCTCCCAATCTGATATCCAAAAGGGTCTTCCTTTGTCTAGATGGGATGTCTGTAGCCACCAGGCTAATGACCTTTTTATCTTTACTGGAAGTACCATCATTTGTTTCTTTATTGTCTGATGTATTCCATTCCATCTGGTCAGAATCAGATGCTGCAGATGTCTTGAGTGGAATTGTGCATATTCCATCATGTCGAATGTTGACACCATCAACCCCATCACTCGCATTGCTGCGTGAATTGATATTGTCTGACTCTGTAATAATTCCTGAGTCATTAACTGCACCTTGGATATCTTTTCCTGAGGTAAAAATATTTTCTGCAGACTTAAATTCAATACAGTCCCCAAGTGAATCATCAGTTGTGATGGAATCAGAGAGGACTTTGCCCAATTTATGAGCCATCTGTGTTTCTGTGGACAATTTATTGTCTGTTGGAGATGGCTCAAGGGCAGTTCCTGGGATTGTGCCATCTTAAAAGATTGTCGAGGTATGGAAAAATCCTTATCCCCAGCTTGCGGAGATAAGCTACCATAACCACCATGATCTTGGTAAATACTCTGGGGGCTGTGGCTAACCCAAAGGGTAAGGCCTGGAACTGAAAATGTTGCTGGAGGATGGTGAACCTGAGGTAACACTGATGGGACAATGCTATAGGCATATGCAGGTAAACATCCTGTATATCCAGAGATACCATGTAATCCCCTGGTTCCATGGCCAAAACTATGGAGTGTAATGTCTCCATGTGGAACCTAGGGACCCAAATGTACTTGTTTAACATTTTGAGATTGAGAATTGGCCGAAATGACCCATTTGGCTTCTGAACCAAAAATAGGTTGGAGTAAAAACCCTGCCCTACCGTTAAGGCTGATGCTTTGGAAGCAATCGTACCCATATCCATTGCTGCTTCTTCTAAAAATAGCGCAGCCTGTTTCATATAAGCCATACTGGATTCCTGCTCCCTAGTAGGTGCTGAATACCCGTTTTCCAGTTCGTCAGCCCATTCAGCTTCCACCTTTGCCATCCAGGCTGAGGCCCTAGCTGCCCTTATGACTGCCCCTGACAGAGAAAAAATGTTTTTCAAAAACCCATCCACTCTTTTGTCTGTGACATCATTTAATGATGTTGATGGTAAAGGCAAAATAGATTTTCGCACTAACCGTATGACATGCGTATCTACCTTAGGAGGAACTTCTCTTATTAAACAGTCCCCAGTTGGAAAAGGGTAATAGGAATCCCATTTTTTTGGAATTCTATATTTCCTATTGGGTGTAGCCCAAGCTTCCTCCATAATTTCCATCAGTTCCTCTGACCCTGGAAACTCAACCCTAACTGTTTTGGGACATTTAAACACAGGTGCTTTAGTTTTTATTATTGGCTCTGCTGAATCCTCTAGAGATAAAATAGCCTTCATTGCTCCAATTAACTCAGCTATATCAGCTGAAACCTTCTACCTGTTCTTCATATGGCGAAGTAGAGTAAATGGAGCTATCCTCATCTGATGTATCAACCTGTGTTGCCTGTGAATTTGATGATATATTTACTTTTGGTTTATCAGCTTGTTGATTTGTAGAAGCTTTTGGGGCTATACCATAAGATGGTAGCTGCATGTATGGGTTAATAGTGTACCATATTCCTGAGGTTGAAGCTGTAGGGACCAACCTGTCAGCTATACTGGATAAGGTTTGTGCAAACATAGCCCGAGGTGGATCTATTTGTCGTTGAACAGGGATAAGCTTTGCAATCCGCTGAAATGCAAAACAATTTGCACATATCCCATCATGTGCCAGATGCTGAGTTGATAACCCCACCTTGCAGGATAAACATGTTATTAGTATTGGTGTTACTGTTAATGTAACCTTGTCACCTTTGCCACTCTTAGACATGTTAAATAATCAGCTTTACACAGTATACTACACAATCTGTGACTATAATCACTTTACTGTATTACTGTATTCAAGTGATATCAATCTGACCCCAACCCAAGCACCAGCATTGAGGCTCAGAATAAACACTGACAAACATATATAAATTCAGCAATCACACTAGCAGTCAGTCACATGTTATATATTAGTCATATGAGCATATTATCAACTGCAAACACATTTCAAGTATGTAGGAGTACATTTACTGAATTCTGTTCTATACAGACGCTTTGCGAAGAAAACCACAGTAATGTACACAGACTAAAGTTAACTATTCATACTAACAAAAGTAGATAGAAATTTAGTGCTGTATAACCCTTACTCTGTAGAGTGGGATACAGGGAGACTCACCCCACTTCCAGGATCGATCAATACAATAGCGAATGCTGAGTGGCTGCAGATGCTACTAGTGTACACTGCCGCTCCAGGAACATTTTAGTGGACACAGACGCTCAGTGAACACCAGTGCATGCAGACGCACCTGTCTGCGACCCAGTCTCCTAGTGGTAACCTTAGTGTACACAGATGCAGCGGCCTATGCTGTGATCGAGATCCCTCGTGGTAGCATCTGAGACGGAAGTGGGGTAATCAGTTCATGGCAGGAGATGCGTGGGAGCTGGTCATGAACTGGGAGGAGGGGCGACCAGGATAGCGCCTGACCCCCCACCGCTGACATCAACCCTAGGGATTGCAGCCTCAAACTAATCCTGGTGCCTTATGATCCCTAAGGCCTAGCGCTGGAGCACCCGTGGTAGCGGCGCATCAGCTACTGTTTGGTAGTCTCCTCCCAATACAGTGTGGCTGTGTCCGTATTCCCTTACTAAGCGGAACCAATGCCTTACCTTCTCCCTGTGCTCCACCACAGCCTGGTAATGTCCGCTGGACCTGCTAGTATATCCGACACAGATGCCCGTCGATACAGCACTTGTATCGTGGGTAAGCATTGTTGCGACCCGGCAGACAGTAGTTGGAGCGACTCTTTCCAATATGCGTGTAAGATGCTGTTAGGAAAGATCACTCAAAAACAATGTAGTAAGACTATAGAAATAAAATAAAAAAGCTTAGGGCTGCCAAACACAGCAGCCCTGTGACCATGGTCCGACTCCTGCCACACCAAACAAAAAAACTGATTTGCCTGAGCCAGTGGGCGGGGATATATGGACGAGCCCATTGCATCCTGGGAGGCCTGAAAGCTTGTGATCGTTTGGTGCCAATATGCTGTCGCTCCGTCATATCCCATTGTTATCCTGTGGATAACCTGTGGATCCAGCCAGAGAAAGTAGGTATGAGTGAGTTCAGTTCTCAGAGAAATGAACCCTCCTAGACATAGGGGATCCAGGACGATCCAAGACACAGCTCGGATCTCCCTACCTGCCCCAGATCCCCAGTCGAGGCAAAACCTCAGGATCCCACTGTCGGATCCTGAGGTTTTGCATCGGAAGCCGGTCTCCATAGTAACCTAAGGAAGACCACTGATTGGCTGAGAGAGCCATCTGTCACAACTCTCAGCCAATCAGCATGTCCCTATAGGCTGCAAACGCCAATATGGATGCCCCCACAGCACTAATAAAGCCGCCGCCTGCACTTCCCACACTCCTGCACTGAGGACACCTCTGTCACTCCCAAACTGCTGGCAACCCAGCACTGAGGACACCGATGGCACCCCTGCACTATCAACACTGCTGGCACTACCGCACTGATGACACAGCTGGCACCTTTGCACTGCCGACACTGACAGAACCAACACACTGAGGGCACCGCTGGCACCACTGCACTGAGGACACCATTGACACCCCTGTACTACTGAGACTACCGCTCTAAGGACAACACTGGCACCCCTGCACTGCCGACACTGTTGGCACCACCGCACTGAAGGCACCGATGGCACCCTTGCACTGCCAACACTGTCAGCACCACAGCACTGAGGACACCGTTGGCACCATTGCACTGCCGACACTGCTGGCTCTACTACACTGAAGACAACGCTGACAACCCGAACTCAGGACCCGCTGTCACAGTAAGTGCACTATTGGTGTATCTAACTTGCACTCTATCTGACCTGTACTGCAACCCATGCTGTATCCAACCCACAATGTAGCTGAGCCACATTGTATTTGACTCGCACTGTATCCAACCCACACTGTATTCTACCTGCCCTGTATCCAACCCAAACTGTATCTGACCTATGCTGTATGCAACCCACACTGTATTTGACCCGCACTGCAACCTGCATTTTATCTGGCTCACGCTGTATCTGACCCATAATATATACAACTCTCAGTGTATGCGACACGTACTGTGTCTCACCTGCACTGTAGCCTATACTGTTTCCAACCCACACTGTATCCAACCGACACTCTTACCTGCACTGTATCCAAACTGAACTGTATCCTGCATTGTATCCAACCTGCACTGTATCTCACACTGTATCCGACCTTGCTCTGTAGCCAATGTGCACTATAA